>NW_024706022.1:0-17062 GCF_018977255.1 Callorhinchus milii | reverse complement strand
AAAGCGTATGGGATATTAGGCTTAGGCTTTATAAATAGGGGAATAGAATGCAAAAGTCAAGAAGTTATGATGAACTTTGATGAAACAATGGTAAGGCCTCAGCTAGAGATTGTATTCTGAGCACTACACTTTAGGAATGATGTTAATGCACTAGAGAGTGTACAAAGGATATTTACCAGCATGGTACAAGGAATGAGGGACTTCAGTTATCAGGAGAGTTTGGAGAAGCTCGGATTATTCTCCTTGGAACAGAGAGAGTTTAGTGGAAACTTAATAGAAGTTTTCAAAATGATGAAGAAATTTGATACGATGAAAAAGTGGAAAAAAATTCCACTGGCGGGTCGGTCGATAACCAGAGAACACCGATTTAAAAGTTGTTAAAAGAAACAGCGGAGATGTGACGTGAACTTATTTCATGCAGCGAGTTGTTCGGAACTGGAATACATGGCCTGAAAGGGTGGTGAAAGCCGATTCGCTAAACTTTTAAGAGAGAAGTGGATAATTATTTGGTGAATATTAGATAATAACAATAATAATGATAATCCTTGCATTCGATATAGCGCTTTTCACAACTTCTGGACGTCTCAAAGCGCTTCACAGAACATACTGTAAAGGGAATTGACTGTATATTTGTGGGCGAAACGCAGCAGCCAATTGCGCACAGCAGTGACCCACAAACAGTCGTCGATTGAAAATGACCAATTTATTATTGTTTTTTGTTGGATTTTTTGGAGAGATTATTATTATTAGGCGTGTGGAGTAAGAAAACTTCCCCAAGGTTTCTCCCTGCCAGGTATTGAATCCAAGGTGTCTCGCTTCCAAGGCGAGTGCTCTAACCACTGATATACGGAACACCAATGAGATTGCAGGGCTATAGGGAGAGAGCATTGGAGTGGGATTGATTTGGGTGGCTTTTTTTTTCAAAGAGCCGGTATGGACGCAATCAGCCGAGAGGTCCCCTTCTGCGCGCTCTAATTCTGTGAAATTGGCTGTTGCATTCCCGTACAAAATACTGATCCACAATAATTTACAGCAATTGGGGAAATGTTCTGAGACATCCTGCTGACTTGAAAGAAAACAAATGCAAGAAACGTTAGTACATATATGCCTAACTGTGTTTTAGTGAGAAATCTGAATATACTTATTTGCTGAATTTATCATAATGATAGTATTGCAGTTTACTTCATTGCAGGATAGATGTCAAATCTGGGAAAGATGGACATTCCATTTGAAATGCTAACATAGTCCTATTGCCTAAAAGATCACATCTGGATTCCCTTTTAGCCTTGCAACAGTTGTTCTCCAAGAAACGAAGATAAGGCTCAACACCAGTCACAAATCTTACCAACATGGCTGCATTTAGCAGCACTTGAATGCTGCGTTGGAATATTGTTGGGAAAGAAGAAACATAAATCTGAAGCACAGAGCCACGAGAAAACTGATGATTCCATTAAATGTTCACCATCACCACTACTAAACACATCCACTTCTGGCGAAACTGAAACAGCGACCACATCTGGTGTGGTCCAACTACATTGTGATACGGTTCCACCACTTTGGGAGATTCGAGTGAGATGGCCTCCACGGAGCCTGAACCAAGAGCCAGTGCAACAGGCAATGCCACAACACGTGGTGTGGATCAGACCCTCGGCAACACATCAACAGGTAATGGCTTCTCTTTAACTGATTTTAAGGAAAGTCTTAAAGAGAAGATAATAAACAGAGGTGAAGTGTTTACTAAGTACTTCTAAACACAAATTGTTACATTTATCTAACGTTCTTTGGAACTGGGATTCCAATCAATGAGTATCGACGCGGGAGGGAGTCCAGCCAGACAAGGTGTGCGGGGTGTGGGGCTGAGGAGGTAACGGGTGGGGGCGGAGCGGGGGAACCGCAGACGTCATAGTTGTAGTTTTCAGAAGTGTGCGCGCGCAACAACAACAAAAAAAAATCCTCTGCGCCACCCCACCCCCCACGGCTCACATCAGAGCCCACCATGGTCCTGTTGGGTTGGCTGCCCCGGCCCATGGGATAATGTATCCATCCACCTGACCACTCGCTCCCGGTCCCCGCGTGCGCAATATCGCTGCCGCTATGACCCGAGTCCGCTCAACCCCTCCCTTCCTCCTCCCTCCTCTCTTCCCGCAAACCTTCCCCCTTCTGCATCTCTCCTCCTATCTCTCCGCCAATTTTGCCTTCTATCCCCACTTGACCCTCCCACAACCTCCCTCTACTCCAGGCTGGGAATCCTCCGCCGGGCTCACCGTGGCACTCGGCGTTGGCTGTCCAGCAGCAGCCACACCGACTGCCCCATTCCCCACCACACTCGCCAGCCACCCCGGACACAGACCCGGGGAGCCAACCTCTCCTCCCTTATCCCCATTTCCCCCACCCCTGCCTCACAACCTGGACCCCCCTCCCTCCCACACACCCTTCTGTCAACCGCTCCATCCACATCGGACTACAAAACGTCCGCTCCCTCTGTAACAAGGCCCTGGTCATCAACGATCTCATCCTTGATGAGAGCGTTGATATCATGGCCTTAACGGAAACCTGGCTCACCCCAGGCGACACCTTCCCCCTCACGGAGGCCACACCACCCGGCTACACCTCCCACCACATCCCTCGCCCCAACCGCCGTGGCGGTGGTGTTGCCCTTATCTCAAGGACACCACTTGCCCTATCCCCCTACTCCTCTGGCTCTTTCCCCTCTTTTGAGCACCTCACCCTCTCCCACCCCTCCTTCCTCTCACTTAAAATCCTCCTCCTCTACCGGCCCCCTAAAACCTCTCCCACCTTTATCTCTGATATCTCAACACTTCTCACATCTCTCTGCCTCTGCTCTGATCGCCTCATCATCCTGGGCGACTTTAACCTGCACTTCACCCCCTCCTGCTCCATCTCCTCAGATTTCTCTTCCCTGCTCTCCTCGCTCAACCTCTCCCTCCACATCAACTCCCCCACTCACAGTCACGGCCACCCACTCGACTTGGTGATCACCCGGGGCCTCAGTGTCTCGGATGTCACTATCACCGACAAGGCCATCTCCGACCACCACTTCATCTCCTTCACCACCTCCACCCCCCTCCCCACCTCCACCAGACCCACCACCATCTTCTACCGCCCCTGGAAGAAGTTACCCCCTCAATCCCTAACCTCTGCCTTGGAGTCCTCTGAACTCCTCTCCCTCTGGCCTTCAACCCTCACCGACCCCTCTTCTGCTCTCACCCTCCTCCACAACACCCTCTCCTCCACACTTGACACTCTTGCCCCATCACCTCCCGTACTGTCTCCTACTCTCGCTCCTCCCCCTGGTTCACCACCCACCTCCGCTCACTGAAGAGCCAGGTGCGGGCCGCTGAACGCACCTGGTCAAATCTGGCCTAACGGTCCACCGACAAATCTGGCTGGACCTCCTCAAAATCTACCGCTCCACTCTAGCCTCGGCCAAATCGTCCTTCTACTCCAGGATAATCCTGGAGGCGAAGACAACCCCAGGCTACTGTTCTCTACCACATCCCAACTCCTCCGTCCCCCCGCCACCCCGCGCAGGTCATCTCCTCCAACCTTCACTGCGAGGAGATGCTGGATTTCCTTGAATCCAAGATCAAGGGAATTCGCTCCGCGGTCACTTCCCCTCCAACATCCACCCACCACCCACCCCTTCCCTCCCACACTCCGACTCCTACCCATCCTCCCCTACACACCTTCGTACCCGTTTCCCCACCCTCTGTCACCAAACTCATCCTATCCCTGAAACCACCACCTGCTCCCTTGACCCCATCCCCACTCCACTCCTTATCTCCCAGCTCCACCTCCTTGCCCCACATATCACAGACATCGTCAACCTGTCCCTCTCCTCTGGCTCTATTCCCATTCCCTTAAAAACTGCCACCATCACTCCCACCTTAAAAAACCCTCCCTTGATGCGTCGCAGCTATCAAGCTACCGGCCCATCTCCAACCTCCCCTTCCTGTCCAAGGTCCTGGAACGAGTTGTCGCCTCCCAGCTGCGCTCTTTCCTCTCCAACCATTCACTATTCGAACCCCTTCAGTCGGGTTTCCGTGCTGCCCATAGCACAGAAACTGCCCTGGTCAAGGTCACCAATGACATCCTGACCATCTGTGACCAGGGCTCCCTCTGCCTCCTCGTCCTCCTCGACCTATCGGCAGCATTCGATACGGTCGACCACGCTATCCTACTCCACCGCTTGTCCTCCCACCTCAACCTTCAAGGCCCTGTCCTTGAGTGGTTTAGGTCGTACCTCTCCCACCGTCTTCACTTTGTCTGCACAAATGGTTTTTCCTCCCCCCCGCACTGTCTCGTGCGGTGTCCCTCAGGGCTCTGTCCTCGGTCCCCTCCTCTTCACCCTCTATATGCTCCCCCTTGGTGACATCATCCGCAGACATGGGGTTAACTTCCACATGTATGCGGATGACACCCAACTCTACCTTTCCTCCTCAACTGCACGACCACCGATGTCATGACAGCTGCATATCCGACATCGCGTTCTGGACGAGAGATAACTTTCTTCAGCTCAACGTGCGCAAAACTGAGGCCCTCCTGATTGGCTCACGTCAGCGCCTCCGCACCTCAGGCGCTGACAGCATCAGCATCCAAGGCTGCACTCTCCACCTCTCAAAGCCATCAGGAACCTCGGTGTTCTGTTCGACCCTGAGCTGTCCTTTCTCCCTCACATCCGCGCCACAACTGGCACCGCCTTCCATCACCTCCGGAATGTCGCCAGACTACGGCACTACCTCACCCCTCACGCGGCTGAAACTCTGGTCCACGCCTTTATCAACTCAAGGCTGGACTATGGGAACTCTTTCCTCGCCGAACTTCCCGCCACCTCCCTCCAAACTGCAGGTCATTCAGAACTCTGCAGCTCGTGTACTGTCCCGCACGAGGCTTCGGGACCACAACACTCCCACCCTCGCTCGCCTCTACTGGCTCCCCATCCCCCAGAGAATCGAATTGAAGATCCTCTTCCTCACCTACAAAGCCATTCACGGCCTCGCTCCCTCCTACCTCTCCGACCTACTATCCCCCTACCTACCTGCCCATACCCTCCATTCCTCCGGCTCCGGTCTGCTCCACATCCCCCGCCCTAACATTGGTGGCCGGCCCTTCAGTTTCTCAGCCCCGAGGCTCTGGAACTCCATCCCCAGTGCCTTCGCCGCCTCCTCCCTTTCCTCCTTCAAGGCCGGTCTCAAGACCTTTCTCTTTGACCGTGTCTTCAGCTCCCCTCTCGACTCTCTACCCCCTCCTCGTTCCCTCCCTTCCCTCCCCTCACCCTGACCATTTCCCCAACGCTCGGGTCCTGACTCAACTGTACAGCGCCTTTGGACGTCTACGGACGTGATAGGCGCTCTATAAATGGAATCTTGTTGTTGTTGTGTTGTGCTACATGGAGTCATGTAGTTCAGTGGTCAGAGCACTCGCCTTGCAACGGGAGACCTGGGTTCAATTCCAGGCAGGCCAAACCTTGAGCAAGTTTCCTTACTCCACACACCTGATAATAATCCCTCCAAAATAAACCAATAATAAATGGGTCATTTTGAATCCACGACTGTTTGTGGGACTCTGCTGTGCGCAGCTGGGTGCCGCGTTTCGCCCACAAATATACGGTCAATTCACTTTATTCTTCTGTGAAGCTCTTTGAGACGTCGAGAAGACGTTATAAGCATTATATCAAATGTAAGGATTATTATTATTGATTAGTTCAGACGCATTACCAGTCCCAAAATCCAATGGCTTGTTGCCTTGTTGGTTCTTAAAAAAAAAAAATTTCCAAAAATTGTCCAATACATTCCGGACATATGTTATCTTTATGAGTTGAGGGGAGCTGCATCTCTCAGTCCATGTGAAAATTAAGATTACCATTATAACCACATTGCTATATGCTTCCTTGATCTCTGTATGTATACATTTCCCAATTACATCACAACCCAAGGAATGTCTGTATACTTATCCCGACCAGGTTTTAACTCATTTGCTGTAGCTTAATTCTACCACAGTGTTTCCATGCGCTGAACGTTCTGACTGAAATCTTTCATTTTCACTGCTGTAATCGCGTCTTTATAAATATTGCTACTTCTGCTTCTTTCCAAGTGTCCCAGTCATTTCCAAAGACCAAAAAGCCTGGTGTATTTAGCTTCCAGTCCTACCCAGCCTCTAACCATGTCTCTAATGAATATTATGTCATGATTTTCAAGCTGAATTTGTGCTTCTAACTCACTTGTTTGATTTCTTATGGTACGTGAATTTGTGCAAACTATTATTTAGGTAACCATTTTCAACATGCCTATTCGCCCTGTCAATATTCTTCTCAGATTGATTGACGTGTTAAACATTCTTCTGATAACTTCCTCTTAGCTTGTTTCATTCCGTAGTATTTATGCCGTCATCACTATTTGTATCGTGACCGTTGCTCTCATGCTCTCCTTGCTTTATTTTTTGGTTGGCATTTCCACCCCCCACCCGCCTTTTTACTGGTATAAAGCTTTTTCTACAATCCTATTTATCCTTTCCGCTGGAACCTTGGTCACAGCCCAATTCAGGTACAGCCCATCCCAACAGTACAGCTCATTGCTGTCTCAGTATTAGTGCCAGTGTCCCACAAAATGGGGCTACTGCTCCTCAAACCACACATTCAACCCTCATCTGTTTATCTTTTCCAAATATTACGTGGCTCGTTTACCTATTCGGAGATGGCCACCTTCGAGGTCCTATTATTAATTTAACCCCTAGCTCTTGATGTTCCTAAAGCAGGATTCTTTCTCTTTCCTATGTCATTGGTTCCCGCGTGGATAACGACAACTGATTCTGTCCCCTTCCTTTCCAAGTTCCTTTCCAACAGCTTTCAAATATGTCTTACCTGACACCAGGAAGGCAACAAACCTTCCTGGACTCTCGATCTCGACTGCAGAGGATACACTCGATCCCTTTAATTATCGCATCTCGTATGACGACAACATTTCTATTCTGCTCCAACCACACTTATTCTGCCTTCTGTTCTATGGTACTTTGGATTGCATTCAGGCCTCCTTCCCCATAGACGTCTCCCTCATCCAATGTAGTAATGATCTTAAATGCTCTCACTGTCCTTCACATTTACCTTATATATTGACAGATGTCGACAATACTTTAGTCAGACAAATTCTGAAAAGTTACAGCGATTCTAAGCTGCACATGGTGACCTCGTTCTACAGGCAGAGACTGGAGAATGTGATGGATGATCTGGTAGAGAACCTGACGTCGATGCTGGAAAAACTACTGAAAGGCAGAGATTTCGCTGTAGGTTGAGCAATGTTAAAATTAACTTGTGTTCTTGGTGAAAGCTCAGAGTGCAAAGCCCACACTCGCGTATTACATTGATACGGAAATTTATTCCAAACCCGCATATTTATTCCATGTCCTCAATAAGCATTGCACAAGACTAGGAGCTAGAATGTGTCACAAACAACAATTTCTAATTTTACATTTAGCTGCATTTGCTGACAATATACTCAATTAGCTCATAGAATATGTACATTTTATAATGATTTATGTGAAGTGTATTGCAATGTTCCTATGATGTAATGAACTTTAATATCAAATGGAAGAATTATTATTTGTATAACTAAGCTATCCATGTAAAAATGAAACCGCTAATATGTAAGAAATTCAGATGGAGACGGCTGATATGATTGTGTAATAATCAAAAGTTTATTAAGTAAGTCACACAAACTCTAACTGAGAAAATAGATAAAGTGAAATCCGTATTACCCCGCCAACTGGGAAGAAGAATCAACTCCCAAGTCGACTCCAACCATTTCATAGTTGCATCTTTGTTTTAATAGTTTCTAACTACACCGCCCCTTGCAAAAGAGAGAGCCATCAATCTTGGCAAGCTGAAAGCAACCCTCTGTAGGCTATTTTCCCTTGGGAAAATAAATGATAGGGAGAAAGATAGATGGGCAACTTTTATTTTGCAGCCTGCTTATATCTCAGACTTGATATAGGCAGGTATCTGAGCTTAAAGCCTTTCCTTTCTGAGATCTACGGTTAAGGACCCGATTGCTCATTATCTCTGAGGAGTGCACATCTTCCCAGGAAAATAAGGAATGTAAACAGAAACTGACCTCAACTGGCAAATATACTTTTAACCTCTGCTATGGTAGTCCTCAAATCAAACCCACCTTATTAAAGGATTATGAGTTGGTGACATTCTAGAACAATATAATAATTAATTAAAACGCTTTAAAAACATTAAGGATAAGAAATATAACTTTACAAATATAGCAGTGATAGTTACCTTCGGTAATGCAATTTCCATTGGCATTCACAACATACTGTAAGGTGCAGTGACTCTGTGTTTTGTACACAAACACAGAAGCCAATTTGCTTATGGGAATGCCCTGCAACAACCATAGAGTGAATAAACAATTTTATTTGATGGACTGTTTGCTTAGACACCAGGGGAAACTCACTGTATATGTTGCATAGTACCATGGGACATTTTATATGGTAGGATATTTGCAGGACAATGACAGCTACCTTGATGATCTCAAGATACAAATCCAATGTTGTGTAACAGGGTAACGCAACACCAGCTGCATAATCCAAGTCCTAATGCGAGGGGCCTTGGCAAATTAGTGCAGATGACAGTCAGATAGCACAAATGATAAGGACACTATGAGCCTTGAGGCGACAGCTCCTGGAAGGTGTGACCTCAACGGGAATGGATCGGTGCTCGAGCTGCAATAGGAAGGTGGTAGTATTTCTCTAATACAATTCATGCTGAGATAAGTTGCCCAGCGGAAAGCTCTCACGGAGATCCTAGTGTCCACCATCCAAAAAGTGAGGCTCCAACCTGCGTCTGTCGAAACACAAGCCATTGACTATTCAGCTTCTGGTGGGAGGGGGGGTTTGGAATAGTACGTAAGTGGGGTCTCCTTGGAGCTGACGTGGCCCCAATGAATCAAGCCAAGCCTCTGTGACCGGTTTCTGAGCCCAGAGGTCCACAGTATTCCACGGCGCTCACTGCTGATGACAGCAACAGGACCTGAATGGGCCGACCAGTTACTGGACGAAGGAATCCTCCCTCGCAGCTCCTGCCATCCCTGTAGCCAAACCCATAACGAACGGGTAGTTTGCTGGAAAAGCAGTGAGATAGTTTATCAGACAATGCTATCAATGATTTTATTTCGTTAGTTTCCAGCAGTTACGCCAACTGGGCTCACTCTGGACTCCCACTCAAAGTCTTGGCTCTTGCCAACCTGCGTCCATTACTTTCAAGAATTATGTAAGCAGGATGCCTCCCTCCAGGTAAAGAGAGGCTATTCCATTCCAAAAACCTATCTCTGGGGTTTCCACGTGTATGTTTGAAGCATGGAATTCTCAGCTTGGTCTGGATACTCTCGAGCACTATCATAAGAAGTGATAGATGATAAAAAGCAAAAGTGATGGATTTCCACATGTGACAGACACTCGGTTAATCGCCCCCAAAATATTTCACATTCACCTAACCAGCTGAATCGAGCCTTGTTGGACCGCATATTCTGGAGGAAAGCAACTTCCAGCAATTGCAGCACATCCCAAGGTTTGCACTGGAGAGACAACCGAGACTGAGTTCAGGGTCTAGACGTGATTCTTGAAACCACAAGTTTCAGACTCAGAGACAAAAATCTTACTAAATAAGCCCGGCTGATTTACAACAGAAGATTGACAAGTTGAGCAGATTGAGAGAGTTCTGACTCCAAAATCAAAACATTGAATAAAGCCGTTCATCTCATAGCAGTGTGGGTGCAATGTCACACCTTTTTTTCTGTTCGTACAGCACATCAGAGACCTGGTAGACAGGAAGCAAAGACAGGAAGCATCGAGATATCTTCTGGATTTGGTGACTGGAGCGAGAAGCCGAGTGCAGAGAGGGATGTGGGTAGCTTTTGTGAAAATAGAGGACAATAAACCACAGCTGAAGACAATCCTGAGAGAGATCCAGGAAAAGGGTAGGAAACCATAAATGGCGGAAGTTTTTTATGAGTTGGTTGGGTGAGGGGGGGGGGGGGTGTTGAATGGGTGTTCTTTTTCGGTTTTTCACACATTCGGATGCAAGCTGAAGGAAATGCAATACTCTCATATTTGTAACTGTGGTTTGTGGGGAAATGGGCGTTTAATCACCAGGGTACAAGTTGTGTCAGGTCAATCCGAGCAGAGGAAGTGTCTGGTTTAAGATCTGGTAAATAACAAATATCGGGGGCATGAAAGTGGCAACAAAGTAAAGGAGTGAATCAGACAAGGCACCAGATACCAGACATGACCCAAGTTTGTGAGTAGCTGGTGGCAAGACGGCAGAGGTATCTGTCAAGGAAACAGCCATCGATTGCCTGGTGAAGAACATAAGACGTTGATAAGAACATAAGAAGTGATAGATGATAAAAAGACAAAGGTCCATCCAGTTCGCCTTTCACCTTCCTGGTGGTAAAATGCACATTTGTCCCAAAACTCGCTCTGTACTCTATCCCGTAATGTTATTT
This sequence comes from Callorhinchus milii, assembly GCF_018977255.1. Classification (NCBI taxonomy): domain Eukaryota; kingdom Metazoa; phylum Chordata; class Chondrichthyes; order Chimaeriformes; family Callorhinchidae; genus Callorhinchus; species Callorhinchus milii. The sequence continues at coordinate 6,539 of NW_024706022.1, read as the reverse complement.
CCTAAAAGAAAACTATCTCATCTGTGTTTGAAAGAATCAACATTTCCTGCTTCAACCATCTCCACAGGTTCACTATTCACCAACTGAAGTAGTTATGCGGAGATTTCTTCTGCACTTACCCCTTTCAATCTTAGGTCGTATCCTCTGGTTCTAATATACAGGACAAGTTGAAGCAGCCTGTCATGATCCGTATTCTCTATCCCCTTTAGAATCTTAAAGACATATTTGAGACATCTCAAACACAGTCTTAAAGACAGCAAACATGTCGCCTCTCAAATTTCTCTTCCAGCGTGAACATGGACAATTTAGTTGGTCTCTCCTCATAGTCCAGTCGCTCCATTCTGGCAATCATTCTGGTTGTCCCGCTCTGTATCTTCTCCATTTCTCCAACATCCTTGTTGTCCTGTGGTGACCAGAAATGCACACGGTATCTAATTACAATCTCACCAGAGATGTATACAGTTGTAGGATTGCCTCATTATTTTGGCTGTTATTGATCTTTTGATACCAGTATCTGGTTTGCTTTACTCACTTTCAAAGAGCATTTTTGGGAGAGCTTCAGTTTACTGTCAATCAGAACCCCATAACATTCGGCTGAGCTCTCGGATCAAAATGAAGTAATCATATTTCCACCACCAATGTTTTCATTACCCCCAGTTCCGCTTACCCTGTGACACACCATAGCAATTTTTCTACATACAGCAACTTCACATTGAAGGCCATCTCAAAGCAGATCGCACAGTTGAGAGGGAGCCTGGGATAGCACTGTCAACAACAACCACTTGCACTTTCATATCACCCTCCATGCCGAATAGCGACTTAGTGGTGGAGCCTGACTCCGAGCTTGGTGGCGTGGGATGGCCGTAAGGACGGTCGAAGAGGATTAAGCCTTTAATGCAGGTCTTGAACGAGTGGAGATGAGGAACGTGGAGCGATGTGAAAGACGTGGAGGGATAGGAAGCTTGAAAATATGGATAAACTGGAAATCCACTTGTGGCAGTGGAGTAAGTGGAGTCATGCAGGCGTGGGGGATACAGGCCCAGATTCTGCTGTGGGAGAGAGCAGGGGTGGCAGATTTGGGGAAAATCCGGAGCTTGTGCAGGCGAAGGGACGAGGAGACCAGGGAGCAAAGTATTGCTGTAATTGGGCCGGAAATTGGAAGGAATGTATCTGGACCCGTGCACCCTGGTAGAGAGGGCAATATTGCTGATGTGAGGCAAAGCCAAGCGAGAAACACCAACAACTTGTATTTATATAGCGCCCCCTCATGCAGTGTAGCCTCCCAGAGCACTTAGCAATGGCAGAGCACAACATTGAGCCGGAATCAATGTCACCATAGGTGTGGTCAAAGAAGATAGTCTTCAGGAGTGAGCTGAAGATAAGGAAGGAGGGGGCGAGTGAATAGTGAAAGAAAACTCCAGAGCTTCCGGGCGTATTGGCTGAAAGCACACATGGGGGACAAATAGGAGGCCAAACCCGTCAAGCGGAGGCAGCGAGTTGGAGACTAAGCAGATCAATCCACACCCAGAGGGTCGTCACTGTCTCCATAATGTGCAGCTCGCTTCCAGCGGGTAAACTCAGCTGGAGCTGATGGGAGCCAAGGCAGGAGAGCTGTGTCTTGTCGACATTCAAATGGAGAAGCTTACAGCTCAATCTGAACTTGATATCTGACGGCAATTGGTCAAAACACGGTACTGCATCCAGTATATAGGCTAAAGGGATAGTATTAGGTGACAACCCCCTACACATGGAAGTGGAAAGTATTCCATAATGATATTAATAAACACCCAAAATAAAGGCTTGCTCTTCTGTGAGGCTCATTTCACAACTGACTGATATTAAACATTTTCAGGTAACAGACTTCCCACTGAGGTATTTCGGGGCTGGTGTGAAGAGAAGGTGCCAGAGGAGCTTAGAGGTAAGTGGATATGGACGACAAAGTCCTTCAGAGACATCAAACTGATATTAAATATGAAAACATTTTGCTTTTAAATAAAATCCGTTTCTCCAAGCATGAAACTCACCAAGTGTTTATAATCCTTGTTTCTGATATAGCGTTGTTCACGTCTTCTCGACATCTTAAAGCACTTTATAGAATATGCTGTAAAGTTAAATGACTGTATATTTGTGGGCGAAATGCGGCAGCCAATTACGCACAGCAGTGTCCCACAAACAGTCGTGGATTCAAAATAAACAATTTGTTATTATTTTGTTTCGGAGGGATTATTATTTGCCGTGTGGAGTAAGGAAACTCCAAGGTTTCGCCCTGACCTGCCTGGAATTGAACCCAGGTCTCTCGCTTGTCATGTGGGTGCTCTAACCACTGAGCTACAGGACTTCACATCTTGTTTTACAAGACAATTTGGAAATTAAGCGAAAAGCAGTGGTTGGGAACTTGGAGGGGATGGGTATGGGCAGCAGAAAAGAGCTGGTGAATGTGGCAGAGTTCAGGAGAGCAAAGAACATAAAAGTATTTGAAAGTCAGACCATGGAAATCCACCAACTGGGGACCTGGAATAAGTTGATTGGGGGAGGCTGGGAAACAATTCAGACCATTGGGATGCACAGTAAACTGTGAAATGAAGGCAACTGTATTTAATTTATTTTAATTATGTGAACTATTTCACAAATTAACAAAGTAAATATTGTATGTGTAAATAACAAAGGAGGGAATAGAGGGGTCCAGAGGTGACTGTTGATGGGGTATATGGACGGGGGCGGCTTGTGTACAATATGAACACTCTGAAGGACTGGTTGGAGTGAATAATATGTTTCAGTATTGTACATTCTCTTGTGCAAGCGAGAGAACCTGGGGTTCAATTCATGGTCAGGGTGAAACCTTAGGCAAGTTTCCCTTCTCCACACGCCTCTTTTTACCCAACAGTAAGTGAACTCACTTGTCAGTCGATTCAGGATTGCATTCCAGGGATAATAATCCCTTCAAAATCAAACATTAATTTGGTCAATCAATCAACGGCCTTTTGTGGGACAATGCTGTCACAAATCTCTGTCGACTTTTGCCCACAAAATATACAGTCACTATATTTTGCAGTATATCCTGTGAATCGCTTTGCGATGTCTCGAAGAAGTGGTAAAGAAATATATAAAATGCAAGGATTACTATTTCTTTGGTGTGTGTTTATGTATGTGAGCATGTATGTTTGCGTGTATGTATGAGTGTGAATGCACGTATCAATTGAAATATATGCACTTGTTTTATTGGGTTATTGTAAAACATGTGCACCAATACTGAGGGAATCTAATGTTCAATTTTAAGACTTTCAGACACAGCACAAAGAAATCCTCCGCTCCCAGAATGAGAAGCTGTCAGTAAACACCCTGCGAGGACGGGAGAAGACCAAGACATTTCTGCTGTCTGACCGCTACACAGAATTAATAGTCACTTCATCTCCCCGTGAGCGGAGGCTGGTGGAGCATGAATTGGTGGCGAGAGGCAGAGAACATGAGGAGTGGCAAGAGAGGAATGTCAGGAAGGAGCTGAAGAAAATACAACCGAATGAGCTGTTCGGAGCTACATTCGGAACAACCGTCCTGAGTGGAATCGCAGGGATTGGGAAAACCACAATGGTGCAGAACATTCTGTATCGCTGGGCCACAGGGAAGGTCTATCCCCAGATCCACTTTGTCTTTCATTTCAAATTCCGTGACCTGAACGTAATAAAAGGGGAGTCCAGCCTGAAAACCATGGTCCTGGAATCATACCCTTATCTTCAGGATGTTCTGGACAAGATCTGGGAGAAGCCGGAACATTTGCTGTTTGTGTTTGATGGTTTGGACGAGTTCAAGGACAGGATTGAGTTCACAGACAGTGACAGAAACCCAGTCCCTCGGGTCAGCTGCCCGGGGCCGGAAGGCCTCTGTCCCGTGGCTGACATTGTGCGCTCTCTGGTGCAGCAGGAAGTACTGAAAGGCTGTTCAGTGCTGATCACAAGCCGCCCAACTGCTCTGGAGTCTTTAGATCACATCCACACCAACCTCTGGGCGGAAATCCTGGGATTCTTCGCTGAGGGAAGGGAAGATTACATCAGACGCTTCTTTCCAGATGAGAAGATTGCAGCTGAAGTGCTGAGATATGTGAAGGAGAATGACATCCTGTACACCATGTGCTTCAACCCTTCCTACTGCTGGATCCTCTGCTGCACATTGGAGCCAATCTTCAAACATCCAGAGCACAAACAGCCTCCCCCCAAAACCATCACACAGCTGTACTCCAGTTACATTTACAACATCCTGAAGAACCATCCCCGAGCTACTGAGAGCCCTCGGGAGGTGATGCTGAGAGCCGGGGAGATGGCCTATGAGGGGGTCTGTAACAGGACCATTGTGTTCGATGATGACCATTTCTCTCACCATCAGCTTGAACCCTCAACCTTCATCTCAGGGTTTATGATGGAGATTCTGGAGAAGGATGATGGTGGGAGACGAGTTGTGTACACATTCCCTCACCTCACCGTCCAGGAGTTTGTGGCTGCTCTCGCTCAGTACCTGACTCCCGTCCGCAGGAACCTGGTGGAGCTGCTGGACCAGGTTCACAAGGAGAACGACGGGCGCTTTGAGATCTTCCTGCGGTTTGTTGTGGGTCTCTCCTGGCCACACACAGCCCGGCAGCTGGAGGAGATCCTGGGGCCGTTACCTAACGCGTCAGTCTGTGAAGCCATCTCCTGGCTGAAGGTCAATGTTGAGGCGGCGATTAAACAGTCAGGGAGTGAAGGTGGTAAAAGGAAGCTGCTGAACATGATGTACTATCTGTTTGAGTCTCAGAACAACACTCTGGCCCAGGTCACACTCGGAGCTGTGGGGACACTGGACTTTAGTGGGTTCACATTGAACCCTCTGGACTGTGCTGTGCTGTCTCATGTGTTACAGCTCTGTGACACCATAGAAACCCTCAATCTCTCCAACTGTAACATCGGAGCTGAAGGGATCCAGCGTCTGGTGCCCGCACTGCACAAGTGCCGACAGCTCAGGTTTGTCCTTATTGATGGTTTCAGTCAGAAACCTGGAGAATATCAGCCAGTGAGTGAGGTGTGTGGGCGCTCGGGGAATATACTGACATACAGACAGTCTGTCTCACTGGGGGAGAACTCCCAACACAGTCTGGCTATAAATGATCCTCAATATTAAAGCACTGACTCGTGAACACAGGCCGAGACCTTACTGAGAATGTTGAGAGCCATCAGCTGTGACCTGAATCATCTCTGTGGCTCCTCCTGTCCCAGTCATTCAATCCCTGTCCACTCTGCTCCCCACAGTCTGTACTGACTCTACACACAACACAGCAGCTGGTCTCAGCCCCTCACAGCCTACACTCCATTTACAGCTGATGAAACAACAGATAATTATGGCTTATGTTATAACAAGATTCTGCAGCCTATATCTGTCTGCACTGCCACATTTGCTGCCTCACAGCTCAGCTCTACAGTTACAGTGAATTGTTGCTGGTGTAGATTATCTGTGTAAATCCTCACAGCTTAGTCGTGCAATTGATATAATTGAGTTCAGAGTTTACATTCTCTCTATAAATCAACAACAAATTATATTAATGATAGAGTCCTTCACGTGGGTCAGAGTGTCAGTGTGTTTAACTGCTCCAATCCTCAGAGCTCAGCCCTGCAGATGGTATAATTCAGACCAGGTATCTCTATATTAATAATAATAATAATCCTTGCATTCGATATCGCGCTTTTCGCGTCGGGAGGACATCCCAAAGCGCTTCACAGAACACACTATAAAGTGAATTGACTGTATATTTGTAGGGGAACGCGGCAGCCAATTCCGCACAGCAATGTCCCGCAAACAGTCGTAGATTGAAAATGACCAATTTATTATTGTTTTTGTTTTTTTGTGGGATTACTATTAGGCTCTGTGTGGAGTAAGGAAACTTGCCCAAGGTTTTGCACTGCCTGGAATTGAACTCAGGTCTCTGGCTTGCAAAGCGAGTGCTCTAACCACTGAGCTACAGGACTCTGACAAATTGAGGTGACTAGGGCTTGGAATCCACTCTTGACTGGTTTATAGAGAGATCAGCAGCTGCTGCTTAATTTCCGCACCAACATCTGGTGCCCCCATGGTTCAATGGGATGGGACATATGCCCGAGCAATGGGCAGTGATATGTGGTGGCAATGCTTTCACGCACGACATACTGAGCTGTGCTGTACTGAGGATGGAGGTAAGGAACGAGAGAGAGAGGAAGCTGGGAATGCAAAGAGGGTGTGTAGAGAAAGGAGGGAGAGTAATAAGGGAGGAGTGGGAGGGAGGGGAAGAGGGAGGCAGGCGGAGGGAGAGTTTGGGAGTAAGGATGTAGTGGAAGGAAGGAGAGGAAGAAGTGTGTGAGAGAAAGTAGGGAGGACAAGGGAGGAGCGTGGGAAAGGAAGGGTGGAGGGAGCGGAGGGAGTGAGGGAGGGAGGGAAGGAAAGAGGAAGGGAGTGGGGGTGGTGAAGTTGGAATGATGGAAATGGTTGCGGAGTGGGAATATTTCCCCCCCCCCCCCGCCCCCCCAACCCCATGGTGCTGGAGA
>NW_024706021.1:0-17082 GCF_018977255.1 Callorhinchus milii | reverse complement strand
ACCTGAACTGGGAGTGTAGTGACTGTGTTCTGTGTCTATTCCTGAACTGGGAGTGTAGTGACTGTGTTCTGTGTCTATTCCTGAGGTGGGAGTGTAGTGACTGTGTTCTGTGTCTATTCCTGAACTGGGAGTGTAGTGACTGTGTTCTGTGTCTATTCCTGAACTGGGAGTGTAGTGACTGTGTTCTGTGTCTATTCCTGAACTGGGAGTGTAGTGACTGTGTTCTGTGTCTATTCCTGAACTGGGAGTGTAGTGACTGTGTTCTGTGTCTATTCCTGAACTGGGAGTGTAGTGACTGTGTTCTGTGTCTATTCCTGAACTGGGAGTGTAGTGACTGTGTTCTGTGTCTATTCCTGAACTGGGAGTGTAGTGACTGTGTTCTGTGTCTATTCCTGAACTGGGAGTGTAGTGACTGTGTTCTGTGTCTATTCCTGAACTGGGAGTGTAGTGACTGTGTTCTGTGTCTATTCCTGACTGGGAGTGTAGTGACTGTGTTCTGTGTCTATTCCTGAACTGGGAGTGTAGTGACTGTGTTCTGTGTCTATTCCTGAACTGGGAGTGTAGTGACTGTGTTCTGTGTCTATTCCTGAGGTGGGAGTGTAGTGACTGTGTTCTGTGTCTATTCCTGAACTGGGAGTGTAGTGACTGTGTTCTGTGTCTATTCCTGAACTGGGAGTGTAGTGACTGTGTTCTGTGTCTATTCCTGAACTGGGAGTGTAGTGACTGTGTTCTGTGTCTATTCCTGACTGGGAGTGTAGTGACTGTGTTCTGTGTCTATTCCTGACTGGGAGTGTAGTGACTGTGTTCTGTGTCTATTCCTGAACTGGGAGTGTAGTGACTGTGTTCTGTGTCTATTCCTGAACTGGGAGTGTAGTGACTGTGTTCTGTGTCTATTCCTGAAGTGGGAGTGTAGTGACTGTGTTCTGTGTCTATTCCTGAACTGGGAGTGTAGTGACTGTGTTCTGTGTCTATCCCTGAACTGGGAGTGTAGTGACTGTGTTCTGTGTCTATTCCTGAACTGGGAGTGTAGTGACTGTGTTCTGTGTCTATTCCTGAACTGGGAGTGTAGTGACTGTGTTCTGTGTCTATTCCTGAACTGGGAGTGTAGTGACTGTGTTCTGTGTCTATTCCTGAACTGGGAGTGTAGTGACTGTGTTCTGTGTCTATTCCTGAGCTGGGAGTGTAGTGACTGTGTTCTGTGTCTATTCCTGAACTGGGAGTGTAGTGACTGTGTTCTGTGTCTATTCCTGAACTGGGAGTGTAGTGACTGTGTTCTGTGTCTATTCCTGAACTGGGAGTGTAGTGACTGTGTTCTGTGTCTATTCCTGAACTGGGAGTGTAGTGACTGTGTTCTGTGTCTATTCCTGAACTGGGAGTGTAGTGACTGTGTTCTGTGTCTATTCCTGAACTGGGAGTGTAGTGACTGTGTTCTGTGTCTATTCCTGAGGTGGGAGTGTAGTGACTGTGTTCTGTGGAGTGTAGTGACTGTGTCCTTTGTCTATTCCTGAACTGGGAGTGTAGTGACTGTGTTCTGTGTCTATTCCTGAACTGGGAGTGTAGTGACTGTGTTCTGTGTCTATTCCTGAACTGGGAGTGTAGTGACTGTGTTCTGTGTCTAACCCTGAACTGGGAGTGTAGTGACTGTGTTCTGTGTCTATTCCTGAACTGGGAGTGTAGTGACTGTGTTCTGTGTCTATTCCTGAACTGGGAGTGTAGTGACTGTGTTCTGTGTCTATTCCTGAGCTGGGAGTGTAGTGACTGTGTTCTGTGTCTATTCCTGAACTGGGAGTGTAGTGACTGTGTTCTGTGTCTATTCCTGAGGTGGGAGTGTAGTGACTGTGTTCTGTGTCTATTCCTGAACTGGGAGTGTAGTGACTGTGTTCTGTGTCTATTCCTGAACTGGGAGTGTAGTGACTGTGTTCTGTGTCTATTCCTGAGCTGGGAGTGTAGTGACTGTGTTCTGTGTCTATTCCTGAACTGGGAGTGTAGTGACTGTGTTCTGTGTCTATTCCTGAACTGGGAGTGTAGTGACTGTGTTCTGTGTCTATTCCTGAACTGGGAGTGTAGTGACTGTGTTCTGTGTCTATTCCTGAACTGGGAGTGTAGTGACTGTGTTCTGTGTCTATTCCTGAGGTGGGAGTGTAGTGACTGTGTTCTGTGTCTAACCCTGAACTGGGAGTGTAGTGACTGTGTTCTGTGTCTATTCCTGAACTGGGAGTGTAGTGACTGTGTTCTGTGTCTATTCCTGAACTGGGAGTGTAGTGACTGTGTTCTGTGTCTATTCCTGAGGTGGGAGTGTAGTGACTGTGTTCTGTGTCTATTCCTGAACTGGGAGTGTAGTGACTGTGTTCTGTGTCTAACCCTGAACTGGGAGTGTAGTGACTGTGTTCTGTGTCTATTCCTGAACTGGGAGTGTAGTGACTGTGTTCTGTGTCTATTCCTGAACTGGGAGTGTAGTGACTGTGTTCTGTGTCTATTCCTGAACTGGGAGTGTAGTGACTGTGTTCTGTGTCTATTCCTGAGGTGGGAGTGTAGTGACTGTGTTCTGTGTCTATTCCTGAACTGGGAGTGTAGTGACTGTGTTCTGTGTCTATTCCTGAGCTGGGAGTGTAGTGACTGTGTTCTGTGTCTATTCCTGAACTGGGAGTGTAGTGACTGTGTTCTGTGTCTATTCCTGAACTGGGAGTGTAGTGACTGTGTTCTGTGTCTATTCCTGAACTGGGAGTGTAGTGACTGTGTTCTGTGTCTATTCCTGAACTGGGAGTGTAGTGACTGTGTTCTGTGTCTATTCCTGAACTGGGAGTGTAGTGACTGTGTTCTGTGTCTATTCCTGAACTGGGAGTGTAGTGACTGTGTTCTGTGTCTATTCCTGAACTGGGAGTGTAGTGACTGTGTTCTGTGTCTATTCCTGAGCTGGGAGTGTAGTGACTGTGTTCTGTGTCTATTCCTGAACTGGGAGTGTAGTGACTGTGTTCTGTGTCTATTCCTGAGGTGGGAGTGTAGTGACTGTGTTCTGTGTCTATTCCTGAACTGGGAGTGTAGTGACTGTGTTCTGTGTCTATTCCTGAACTGGGAGTGTAGTGACTGTGTTCTGTGTCTATTCCTGAGGTGGGAGTGTAGTGACTGTGTTCTGTGTCTATTCCTGAACTGGGAGTGTAGTGACTGTGTTCTGTGTCTATTCCTGAACTGGGAGTGTAGTGACTGTGTTCTGTGTCTATTCCTGAACTGGGAGTGTAGTGACTGTGTTCTGTGTCTATTCCTGAGGTGGGAGTGTAGTGACTGTGTTCTGTGTCTATTCCTGAACTGGGAGTGTAGTGACTGTGTTCTGTGTCTATTCCTGAACTGGGAGTGTAGTGACTGTGTTCTGTGTCTATTCCTGAACTGGGAGTGTAGTGACTGTGTTCTGTGTCTATTCCTGAACTGGGAGTGTAGTGACTGTGTTCTGTGTCTATTCCTGAACTGGGAGTGTAGTGACTGTGTTCTGTGTCTATTCCTGAACTGGGAGTGTAGTGACTGTGTTCTGTGTCTATTCCTGAACTGGGAGTGTAGTGACTGTGTTCTGTGTCTATTCCTGAACTGGGAGTGTAGTGACTGTGTTCTGTGTCTATTCCTGAACTGGGAGTGTAGTGACTGTGTTCTGTGTCTATTCCTGAACTGGGAGTGTAGTGACTGTGTTCTGTGTCTATTCCTGAACTGGGAGTGTAGTGACTGTGTTCTGTGTCTATTCCTGAGGTGGGAGTGTAGTGACTGTGTTCTGTGTCTATTCCTGAACTGGGAGTGTAGTGACTGTGTTCTGTGTCTATTCCTGAACTGGGAGTGTAGTGACTGTGTTCTGTGTCTATTCCTGAACTGGGAGTGTAGTGACTGTGTTCTGTGTCTATTCCTGAAGTGGGAGTGTAGTGACTGTGTTCTGTGTCTATTCCTGAACTGGGAGTGTAGTGACTGTGTTCTGTGTCTATTCCTGAACTGGGAGTGTAGTGACTGTGTTCTGTGTCTATTCCTGACTGGGAGTGTAGTGACTGTGTTCTGTGTCTATTCCTGAACTGGGAGTGTAGTGACTGTGTTCTGTGTCTATTCCTGAACTGGGAGTGTAGTGACTGTGTTCTGTGTCTATTCCTGAGGTGGGAGTGTAGTGACTGTGTTCTGTGTCTATTCCTGAACTGGGAGTGTAGTGACTGTGTTCTGTGTCTATTCCTGACTGGGAGTGTAGTGACTGTGTTCTGTGTCTATTCCTGAACTGGGAGTGTAGTGACTGTGTTCTGTGTCTATTCCTGAACTGGGAGTGTAGTGACTGTGTTCTGTGTCTATTCCTGAACTGGGAGTGTAGTGACTGTGTTCTGTGTCTATTCCTGAACTGGGAGTGTAGTGACTGTGTTCTGTGTCTATTCCTGAACTGGGAGTGTAGTGACTGTGTTCTGTGTCTATTCCTGAGGTGGGAGTGTAGTGACTGTGTTCTGTGTCTATTCCTGAACTGGGAGTGTAGTGACTGTGTTCTGTGTCTATTCCTGAGGTGGGAGTGTAGTGACTGTGTTCTGTGTCTATTCCTGAACTGGGAGTGTAGTGACTGTGTTCTGTGTCTATTCCTGAACTGGGAGTGTAGTGACTGTGTTCTGTGTCTATTCCTGAACTGGGAGTGTAGTGACTGTGTTCTGTGTCTATTCCTGAACTGGGAGTGTAGTGACTGTGTTCTGTGTCTATTCCTGAACTGGGAGTGTAGTGACTGTGTTCTGTGTCTATTCCTGAACTGGGAGTGTAGTGACTGTGTTCTGTGTCTATTCCTGAACTGGGAGTGTAGTGACTGTGTTCTGTGTCTATTCCTGAACTGGGAGTGTAGTGACTGTGTTCTGTGTCTATTCCTGAGGTGGGAGTGTAGTGACTGTGTTCTGTGTCTATTCCTGAACTGGGAGTGTAGTGACTGTGTTCTGTGTCTATTCCTGAACTGGGAGTGTAGTGACTGTGTTCTGTGTCTATTCCTGAACTGGGAGTGTAGTGACTGTGTTCTGTGTCTATTCCTGAGGTGGGAGTGTAGTGACTGTGTTCTGTGTCTATTCCTGAACTGGGAGTGTAGTGACTGTGTTCTGTGTCTATTCCTGAACTGGGAGTGTAGTGACTGTGTTCTGTGTCTATTCCTGAACTGGGAGTGTAGTGACTGTGTTCTGTGTCTATTCCTGAGGTGGGAGTGTAGTGACTGTGTTCTGTGTCTATTCCTGAACTGGGAGTGTAGTGACTGTGTTCTGTGTCTATTCCTGAACTGGGAGTGTAGTGACTGTGTTCTGTGTCTATTCCTGAGGTGGGAGTGTAGTGACTGTGTTCTGTGTCTATTCCTGAACTGGGAGTGTAGTGACTGTGTTCTGTGTCTATTCCTGAACTGGGAGTGTAGTGACTGTGTTCTGTGTCTATTCCTGAGGTGGGAGTGTAGTGACTGTGTTCTGTGTCTATTCCTGAACTGGGAGTGTAGTGACTGTGTTCTGTGTCTATTCCTGAACTGGGAGTGTAGTGACTGTGTTCTGTGTCTATTCCTGAACTGGGAGTGTAGTGACTGTGTTCTGTGTCTATTCCTGAACTGGGAGTGTAGTGACTGTGTTCTGTGTCTATTCCTGAGGTGGGAGTGTAGTGACTGTGTTCTGTGTCTATTCCTGAACTGGGAGTGTAGTGACTGTGTTCTGTGTCTATTCCTGAGCTGGGAGTGTAGTGACTGTGTTCTGTGTCTATTCCTGACTGGGAGTGTAGTGACTGTGTTCTGTGTCTATTCCTGAACTGGGAGTGTAGTGACTGTGTTCTGTGTCTATTCCTGAGGTGGGAGTGTAGTGACTGTGTTCTGTGTCTATTCCTGAACTGGGAGTGTAGTGACTGTGTTCTGTGTCTATTCCTGAACTGGGAGTGTAGTGACTGTGTTCTGTGTCTATTCCTGAACTGGGAGTGTAGTGACTGTGTTCTGTGTCTATTCCTGAACTGGGAGTGTAGTGACTGTGTTCTGTGTCTATTCCTGAACTGGGAGTGTAGTGACTGTGTTCTGTGTCTATTCCTGAACTGGGAGTGTAGTGACTGTGTTCTGTGTCTATTCCTGAACTGGGAGTGTAGTGACTGTGTTCTGTGTCTATTCCTGAACTGGGAGTGTAGTGACTGTGTTCTGTGTCTATTCCTGAACTGGGAGTGTAGTGACTGTGTTCTGTGTCTATTCCTGAACTGGGAGTGTAGTGACTGTGTTCTGTGTCTATTCCTGAACTGGGAGTGTAGTGACTGTGTTCTGTGTCTATTCCTGAACTGGGAGTGTAGTGACTGTGTTCTGTGTCTATTCCTGACTGGGAGTGTAGTGACTGTGTTCTGTGTCTATTCCTGAACTGGGAGTGTAGTGACTGTGTTCTGTGTCTATTCCTGAACTGGGAGTGTAGTGACTGTGTTCTGTGTCTATTCCTGAACTGGGAGTGTAGTGACTGTGTTCTGTGTCTATTCCTGAACTGGGAGTGTAGTGACTGTGTTCTGTGTCTATTCCTGAACTGGGAGTGTAGTGACTGTGTTCTGTGTCTATTCCTGAACTGGGAGTGTAGTGACTGTGTTCTGTGTCTATTCCTGAACTGGGAGTGTAGTGACTGTGTTCTGTGTCTATTCCTGAACTGGGAGTGTAGTGACTGTGTTCTGTGTCTATTCCTGAACTGGGAGTGTAGTGACTGTGTTCTGTGTCTATTCCTGAACTGGGAGTGTAGTGACTGTGTTCTGTGTCTATTCCTGAACTGGGAGTGTAGTGACTGTGTTCTGTGTCTATTCCTGAACTGGGAGTGTAGTGACTGTGTTCTGTGTCTATTCCTGAACTGGGAGTGTAGTGACTGTGTTCTGTGTCTATTCCTGAGGTGGGAGTGTAGTGACTGTGTTCTGTGTCTATTCCTGAACTGGGAGTGTAGTGACTGTGTTCTGTGTCTATTCCTGAACTGGGAGTGTAGTGACTGTGTTCTGTGTCTATTCCTGAACTGGGAGTGTAGTGACTGTGTTCTGTGTCTATTCCTGAGGTGGGAGTGTAGTGACTGTGTTCTGTGTCTATTCCTGAACTGGGAGTGTAGTGACTGTGTTCTGTGTCTATTCCTGAACTGGGAGTGTAGTGACTGTGTTCTGTGTCTATTCCTGAGGTGGGAGTGTAGTGACTGTGTTCTGTGTCTATTCCTGAACTGGGAGTGTAGTGACTGTGTTCTGTGTCTATTCCTGAACTGGGAGTGTAGTGACTGTGTTCTGTGTCTATTCCTGAACTGGGAGTGTAGTGACTGTGTTCTGTGTCTATTCCTGAACTGGGAGTGTAGTGACTGTGTTCTGTGTCTAACCCTGAACTGGGAGTGTAGTGACTGTGTTCTGTGTCTAACGCTGAGCTGGGAGTGTAGTGACTGTGTTCTGTGTCTAACGCTGAGCTGGGAGTGTAGTGACTGTGTTCTGTGTCTAACGCTGAACTGGGAGTGTAGTGACTGTGTTCTGTGTCTATTCCTGAGGTGGGAGTGTAGTGACTGTGTTCTGTGTCTATTCCTGAACTGGGAGTGTAGTGACTGTGTTCTGTGTCTATTCCTGAACTGGGAGTGTAGTGACTGTGTTCTGTGTCTATTCCTGAACTGGGAGTGTAGTGACTGTGTTCTGTGTCTATTCCTGAGGTGGGAGTGTAGTGACTGTGTTCTGTGTCTATTCCTGAACTGGGAGTGTAGTGACTGTGTTCTGTGTCTATTCCTGAACTGGGAGTGTAGTGACTGTGTTCTGTGTCTATTCCTGAGGTGGGAGTGTAGTGACTGTGTTCTGTGTCTATTCCTGAACTGGGAGTGTAGTGACTGTGTTCTGTGTCTATTCCTGAACTGGGAGTGTAGTGACTGTGTTCTGTGTCTATTCCTGAACTGGGAGTGTAGTGACTGTGTTCTGTGTCTATTCCTGAACTGGGAGTGTAGTGACTGTGTTCTGTGTCTATTCCTGAACTGGGAGTGTAGTGACTGTGTTCTGTGTCTATTCCTGAACTGGGAGTGTAGTGACTGTGTTCTGTGTCTATTCCTGAACTGGGAGTGTAGTGACTGTGTTCTGTGTCTATTCCTGAACTGGGAGTGTAGTGACTGTGTTCTGTGTCTATTCCTGAACTGGGAGTGTAGTGACTGTGTTCTGTGTCTATTCCTGAACTGGGAGTGTAGTGACTGTGTTCTGTGTCTATTCCTGAACTGGGAGTGTAGTGACTGTGTTCTGTGTCTATTCCTGAACTGGGAGTGTAGTGACTGTGTTCTGTGTCTATTCCTGAACTGGGAGTGTAGTGACTGTGTTCTGTGTCTATTCCTGAACTGGGAGTGTAGTGACTGTGTTCTGTGTCTATTCCTGAACTGGGAGTGTAGTGACTGTGTTCTGTGTCTATTCCTGAACTGGGAGTGTAGTGACTGTGTTCTGTGTCTATTCCTGAGGTGGGAGTGTAGTGACTGTGTTCTGTGTCTATTCCTGAACTGGGAGTGTAGTGACTGTGTTCTGTGTCTATTCCTGACTGGGAGTGTAGTGACTGTGTTCTGTGTCTATTCCTGAACTGGGAGTGTAGTGACTGTGTTCTGTGTCTATTCCTGAACTGGGAGTGTAGTGACTGTGTTCTGTGTCTATTCCTGAACTGGGAGTGTAGTGACTGTGTTCTGTGTCTATTCCTGAGGTGGGAGTGTAGTGACTGTGTTCTGTGTCTATTCCTGAACTGGGAGTGTAGTGACTGTGTTCTGTGTCTATTCCTGAACTGGGAGTGTAGTGACTGTGTTCTGTGTCTATTCCTGAACTGGGAGTGTAGTGACTGTGTTCTGTGTCTATTCCTGAGGTGGGAGTGTAGTGACTGTGTTCTGTGTCTATTCCTGAGGTGGGAGTGTAGTGACTGTGTTCTGTGTCTATTCCTGAACTGGGAGTGTAGTGACTGTGTTCTGTGTCTATTCCTGAACTGGGAGTGTAGTGACTGTGTTCTGTGTCTATTCCTGAACTGGGAGTGTAGTGACTGTGTTCTGTGTCTATTCCTGAACTGGGAGTGTAGTGACTGTGTTCTGTGTCTATTCCTGAACTGGGAGTGTAGTGACTGTGTTCTGTGTCTATTCCTGAACTGGGAGTGTAGTGACTGTGTTCTGTGTCTATTCCTGAACTGGGAGTGTAGTGACTGTGTTCTGTGTCTATTCCTGAGGTGGGAGTGTAGTGACTGTGTTCTGTGTCTATTCCTGAACTGGGAGTGTAGTGACTGTGTTCTGTGTCTATTCCTGAACTGGGAGTGTAGTGACTGTGTTCTGTGTCTATTCCTGAGGTGGGAGTGTAGTGACTGTGTTCTGTGTCTATTCCTGAACTGGGAGTGTAGTGACTGTGTTCTGTGTCTATTCCTGAACTGGGAGTGTAGTGACTGTGTTCTGTGTCTATTCCTGAGGTGGGAGTGTAGTGACTGTGTTCTGTGTCTATTCCTGAACTGGGAGTGTAGTGACTGTGTTCTGTGTCTATTCCTGAACTGGGAGTGTAGTGACTGTGTTCTGTGTCTATTCCTGAACTGGGAGTGTAGTGACTGTGTTCTGTGTCTATTCCTGAACTGGGAGTGTAGTGACTGTGTTCTGTGTCTATTCCTGAACTGGGAGTGTAGTGACTGTGTTCTGTGTCTATTCCTGAACTGGGAGTGTAGTGACTGTGTTCTGTGTCTATTCCTGAGGTGGGAGTGTAGTGACTGTGTTCTGTGTCTATTCCTGAACTGGGAGTGTAGTGACTGTGTTCTGTGTCTATTCCTGAACTGGGAGTGTAGTGACTGTGTTCTGTGTCTATTCCTGAACTGGGAGTGTAGTGACTGTGTTCTGTGTCTATTCCTGAACTGGGAGTGTAGTGACTGTGTTCTGTGTCTATTCCTGAACTGGGAGTGTAGTGACTGTGTTCTGTGTCTATTCCTGAACTGGGAGTGTAGTGACTGTGTTCTGTGTCTATTCCTGAGGTGGGAGTGTAGTGACTGTGTTCTGTGTCTATTCCTGAACTGGGAGTGTAGTGACTGTGTTCTGTGTCTATTCCTGACTGGGAGTGTAGTGACTGTGTTCTGTGTCTATTCCTGAACTGGGAGTGTAGTGACTGTGTTCTGTGTCTATTCCTGAACTGGGAGTGTAGTGACTGTGTTCTGTGTCTATTCCTGAGCTGGGAGTGTAGTGACTGTGTTCTGTGTCTATTCCTGAACTGGGAGTGTAGTGACTGTGTTCTGTGTCTATTCCTGAACTGGGAGTGTAGTGACTGTGTTCTGTGTCTATTCCTGAACTGGGAGTGTAGTGACTGTGTTCTGTGTCTATTCCTGAACTGGGAGTGTAGTGACTGTGTTCTGTGTCTATTCCTGAGGTGGGAGTGTAGTGACTGTGTTCTGTGTCTATTCCTGAACTGGGAGTGTAGTGACTGTGTTCTGTGTCTATTCCTGAGTTGGAGTGTAGTGACTGTGTTCTGTGTCTATTCCTGAACTGGGAGTGTAGTGACTGTGTTCTGTGTCTATTCCTGAACTGGGAGTGTAGTGACTGTGTTCTGTGTCTATTCCTGACTGGGAGTGTAGTGACTGTGTTCTGTGTCTATTCCTGAACTGGGAGTGTAGTGACTGTGTTCTGTGTCTATTCCTGAGGTGGGAGTGTAGTGACTGTGTTCTGTGTCTATTCCTGAACTGGGAGTGTAGTGACTGTGTTCTGTGTCTATTCCTGAACTGGGAGTGTAGTGACTGTGTTCTGTGTCTATTCCTGAACTGGGAGTGTAGTGACTGTGTTCTGTGTCTATTCCTGAAGTGGGAGTGTAGTGACTGTGTTCTGTGTCTATTCCTGAACTGGGAGTGTAGTGACTGTGTTCTGTGTCTATTCCTGAGGTGGGAGTGTAGTGACTGTGTTCTGTGTCTATTCCTGAACTGGGAGTGTAGTGACTGTGTTCTGTGTCTATTCCTGACTGGGAGTGTAGTGACTGTGTTCTGTGTCTATTCCTGAACTGGGAGTGTAGTGACTGTGTTCTGTGTCTATTCCTGAACTGGGAGTGTAGTGACTGTGTTCTGTGTCTATTCCTGACTGGGAGTGTAGTGACTGTGTTCTGTGTCTATTCCTGAACTGGGAGTGTAGTGACTGTGTTCTGTGTCTATTCCTGAACTGGGAGTGTAGTGACTGTGTTCTGTGTCTATTCCTGAGGTGGGAGTGTAGTGACTGTGTTCTGTGTCTATTCCTGAACTGGGAGTGTAGTGACTGTGTTCTGTGTCTATTCCTGAGGTGGGAGTGTAGTGACTGTGTTCTGTGTCTATTCCTGAACTGGGAGTGTAGTGACTGTGTTCTGTGTCTATTCCTGAGGTGGGAGTGTAGTGACTGTGTTCTGTGTCTATTCCTGAGGTGGGAGTGTAGTGACTGTGTTCTGTGTCTATTCCTGAACTGGGAGTGTAGTGACTGTGTTCTGTGTCTATTCCTGAACTGGGAGTGTAGTGACTGTGTTCTGTGTCTATTCCTGAACTGGGAGTGTAGTGACTGTGTTCTGTGTCTATTCCTGAGGTGGGAGTGTAGTGACTGTGTTCTGTGTCTATTCCTGAACTGGGAGTGTAGTGACTGTGTTCTGTGTCTATTCCTGAACTGGGAGTGTAGTGACTGTGTTCTGTGTCTATTCCTGAACTGGGAGTGTAGTGACTGTGTTCTGTGTCTATTCCTGAACTGGGAGTGTAGTGACTGTGTTCTGTGTCTATTCCTGAAGTGGGAGTGTAGTGACTGTGTTCTGTGTCTATTCCTGAACTGGGAGTGTAGTGACTGTGTTCTGTGTCTATTCCTGAACTGGGAGTGTAGTGACTGTGTTCTGTGTCTATTCCTGAGGTGGGAGTGTAGTGACTGTGTTCTGTGTCTATTCCTGAGCTGGGAGTGTAGTGACTGTGTTCTGTGTCTATTCCTGAACTGGGAGTGTAGTGACTGTGTTCTGTGTCTATTCCTGACTGGGAGTGTAGTGACTGTGTTCTGTGTCTATTCCTGAACTGGGAGTGTAGTGACTGTGTTCTGTGTCTATTCCTGAACTGGGAGTGTAGTGACTGTGTTCTGTGTCTATTCCTGAACTGGGAGTGTAGTGACTGTGTTCTGTGTCTATTCCTGAACTGGGAGTGTAGTGACTGTGTTCTGTGTCTATTCCTGAACTGGGAGTGTAGTGACTGTGTTCTGTGTCTATTCCTGAACTGGGAGTGTAGTGACTGTGTTCTGTGTCTATTCCTGAACTGGGAGTGTAGTGACTGTGTTCTGTGTCTATTCCTGAACTGGGAGTGTAGTGACTGTGTTCTGTGTCTATTCCTGAACTGGGAGTGTAGTGACTGTGTTCTGTGTCTTCCTGGGAGTGTAGTGACTGTGTTCTGTGTCTATTCCTGAACTGGGAGTGTAGTGACTGTGTTCTGTGTCTATTCCTGAGGTGGGAGTGTAGTGACTGTGTTCTGTGTCTATTCCTGAACTGGGAGTGTAGTGACTGTGTTCTGTGTCTATTCCTGAGGTGGGAGTGTAGTGACTGTGTTCTGTGTCTATTCCTGAGGTGGGAGTGTAGTGACTGTGTTCTGTGTCTATTCCTGAACTGGGAGTGTAGTGACTGTGTTCTGTGTCTATTCCTGAGGTGGGAGTGTAGTGACTGTGTTCTGTGTCTATTCCTGAACTGGGAGTGTAGTGACTGTGTTCTGTGTCTATTCCTGAACTGGGAGTGTAGTGACTGTGTTCTGTGTCTATTCCTGAACTGGGAGTGTAGTGACTGTGTTCTGTGTCTATTCCTGAGGTGGGAGTGTAGTGACTGTGTTCTGTGTCTATTCCTGAGGTGGGAGTGTAGTGACTGTGTTCTGTGTCTATTCCTGAACTGGGAGTGTAGTGACTGTGTTCTGTGTCTATTCCTGAAGTGGGAGTGTAGTGACTGTGTTCTGTGTCTATTCCTGAACTGGGAGTGTAGTGACTGTGTTCTGTGTCTATTCCTGACTGGGAGTGTAGTGACTGTGTTCTGTGTCTATTCCTGAGGTGGGAGTGTAGTGACTGTGTTCTGTGTCTATTCCTGAACTGGGAGTGTAGTGACTGTGTTCTGTGTCTATTCCTGAGGTGGGAGTGTAGTGACTGTGTTCTGTGTCTATTCCTGAACTGGGAGTGTAGTGACTGTGTTCTGTGTCTATTCCTGAGGTGGGAGTGTAGTGACTGTGTTCTGTGTCTATTCCTGAGTTGGAGTGTAGTGACTGTGTTCTGTGTCTATTCCTGAACTGGGAGTGTAGTGACTGTGTTCTGTGTCTATTCCTGAACTGGGAGTGTAGTGACTGTGTTCTGTGTCTATTCCTGAACTGGGAGTGTAGTGACTGTGTTCTGTGTCTATTCCTGAGGTGGGAGTGTAGTGACTGTGTTCTGTGTCTATTCCTGAACTGGGAGTGTAGTGACTGTGTTCTGTGTCTATTCCTGAACTGGGAGTGTAGTGACTGTGTTCTGTGTCTAACCCTGAACTGGGAGTGTAGTGACTGTGTTCTGTGTCTATTCCTGAACTGGGAGTGTAGTGACTGTGTTCTGTGTCTATTCCTGAACTGGGAGTGTAGTGACTGTGTTCTGTGTCTATTCCTGAACTGGGAGTGTAGTGACTGTGTTCTGTGTCTATTCCTGAACTGGGAGTGTAGTGACTGTGTTCTGTGTCTATTCCTGAACTGGGAGTGTAGTGACTGTGTTCTGTGTCTATTCCTGAACTGGGAGTGTAGTGACTGTGTTCTGTGTCTATTCCTGAACTGGGAGTGTAGTGACTGTGTTCTGTGTCTATTCCTGAACTGGGAGTGTAGTGACTGTGTTCTGTGTCTATTCCTGAACTGGGAGTGTAGTGACTGTGTTCTGTGTCTATTCCTGAGTGGGAGTGTAGTGACTGTGTTCTGTGTCTATTCCTGAACTGGGAGTGTAGTGACTGTGTTCTGTGTCTATTCCTGAACTGGGAGTGTAGTGACTGTGTTCTGTGTCTATTCCTGAGGTGGGAGTGTAGTGACTGTGTTCTGTGTCTATTCCTGAACTGGGAGTGTAGTGACTGTGTTCTGTGTCTATTCCTGACTGGGAGTGTAGTGACTGTGTTCTGTGTCTATTCCTGAACTGGGAGTGTAGTGACTGTGTTCTGTGTCTATTCCTGAGGTGGGAGTGTAGTGACTGTGTTCTGTGTCTATTCCTGAGGTGGGAGTGTAGTGACTGTGTTCTGTGTCTATTCCTGAACTGGGAGTGTAGTGACTGTGTTCTGTGTCTATTCCTGAACTGGGAGTGTAGTGACTGTGTTCTGTGTCTATTCCTGAACTGGGAGTGTAGTGACTGTGTTCTGTGTCTATTCCTGAACTGGGAGTGTAGTGACTGTGTTCTGTGTCTATTCCTGAACTGGGAGTGTAGTGACTGTGTTCTGTGTCTATTCCTGAGGTGGGAGTGTAGTGACTGTGTTCTGTGTCTATTCCTGAACTGGGAGTGTAGTGACTGTGTTCTGTGTCTAACCCTGAACTGGGAGTGTAGTGACTGTGTTCTGTGTCTATTCCTGAACTGGGAGTGTAGTGACTGTGTTCTGTGTCTATTCCTGAAGTGGGAGTGTAGTGACTGTGTTCTGTGTCTATTCCTGAACTGGGAGTGTAGTGACTGTGTTCTGTGTCTATTCCTGAACTGGGAGTGTAGTGACTGTGTTCTGTGTCTAACCCTGAACTGGGAGTGTAGTGACTGTGTTCTGTGTCTATTCCTGAGGTGGGAGTGTAGTGACTGTGTTCTGTGTCTATTCCTGAGTGGGAGTGTAGTGACTGTGTTCTGTGTCTATCTCTGCACTGGGAGTGTAGTGACTGTGTTCTGTGTCTATTCCTGAACTGGGAGTGTAGTGACTGTGTTCTGTGTCTATTCCTGAACTGGGAGTGTAGTGACTGTGTTCTGTGTCTATTCCTGATATGGGAGTGTAGTGACTGTGTTCTGTGTCTATTCCTGAGGTGGGAGTGTAGTGACTGTGTTCTGTGTCTATTCCTGAGGTGGGAGTGTAGTGACTGTGTTCTGTGTCTATTCCTGAACTGGGAGTGTAGTGACTGTGTTCTGTGTCTATTCCTGAACTGGGAGTGTAGTGACTGTGTTCTGTGTCTATTCCTGAACTGGGAGTGTAGTGACTGTGTTCTGTGTCGATCCCTGAACTGGGAGTGTAGTGACTGTGTTCTGTGTCTTACCCGATACTGGGAGTGTAGTGACTGTTTTCTGTGTCTATTCCTGAACTGGGAGTGTAGTGACTGTGTTCTGTGTCTATTCCTGAGGTGGGAGTGTAGTGACTGTGTTCTGTGTCTATTCCTGAACTGGGAGTGTAGTGACTGTGTTCTGTGTCTATTCCTGAGCTGGGAGTGTAGTGACTGTGTTCTGTGTCTATTCCTGAACTGGGAGTGTAGTGACTGTGTTCTGTGTCTATTCCTGAACTGGGAGTGTAGTGACTGTGTTCTGTGTCTATTCCTGAACTGGGAGTGTAGTGACTGTGTTCTGTGTCTATTCCTGAACTGGGAGTGTAGTGACTGTGTTCTGTGTCTATTCCTGAACTGGGAGTGTAGTGACTGTGTTCTGTGTCTATTCCTGAACTGGGAGTGTAGTGACTGTGTTCTGTGTCTATTCCTGAACTGGGAGTGTAGTGACTGTGTTCTGTGTCTATTCCTGAACTGGGAGTGTAGTGACTGTGTTCTGTGTCTATTCCTGAACTGGGAGTGTAGTGACTGTGTTCTGTGTCTATTCCTGAGGTGGGAGTGTAGTGACTGTGTTCTGTGTCTATTCCTGAACTGGGAGTGTAGTGACTGTGTTCTGTGTCTAACCCTGAACTGGGAGTGTAGTGACTGTGTTCTGTGTCTATTCCTGAACTGGGAGTGTAGTGACTGTGTTCTGTGTCTATTCCTGAGGTGGGAGTGTAGTGACTGTGTTCTGTGTCTATTCCTGATGTGGGAGTGTAGTGACTGTGTTCTGTGTCTATTCCTGAACTGGGAGTGTAGTGACTGTGTTCTGTGTCTATTCCTGACTGGGAGTGTAGTGACTGTGTTCTGTGTCTATTCCTGAGGTGGGAGTGTAGTGACTGTGTTCTGTGTCTATCCCTGAACTGGGAGTGTAGTGACTGTGTTCTGTGTCTATTCCTGAGCTGGGAGTGTAGTGACTGTGTTCTGTGTCTATTCTGTGGGTGACCCTAACTGGGAGTGTAGTGACTGTGTTCTGTGTCTATTCCTGAACTGGGAGTGTAGTGACTGTGTTCTGTGTCTATTCCTGAACTGGGAGTGTAGTGACTGTGTTCTGTGTCTATTCCTGAGGTGGGAGTGTAGTGACTGTGTTCTGTGTCTATTCCTGAAATGGGAGTGTAGTGACTGTGTTCTGTGTCTATTCCTGAAATGGGAGTGTAGTGACTGTGTTCTGTGTCTATTCCTGAACTGGGAGTGTAGTGACTGTGTTCTGTGTCTATTCCTGAGGTGGGAGTGTAGTGACTGTGTTCTGTGTCTGACCCCGAACTGGGAGTGTAGTGACTGTGTTCTGTGTCTATTCCTGAACTGGGAGTGTAGTGACTGTGTTCTGTGTCTAACCCTGAACTGGGAGTGTAGTGACTGTGTTCTGTGTCTATTCCTGAGGTGGGAGTGTAGTGACTGTGTTCTGTGTCTATTCCTGAACTGGGAGTGTAGTGACTGTGTTCTGTGTCTATTCCTGAGGTGGGAGTGTAGTGACTGTGTTCTGTGTCTATTCCTGAACTGGGAGTGTAGTGACTGTGTTCTGTGTCTATTCCTGAACTGGGAGTGTAGTGACTGTGTTCTGTGTCTATTCCTGAGGTGGGAGTGTAGTGACTGTGTTCTGTGTCTATTCCTGAACTGGGAGTGTAGTGACTGTGTTCTGTGTCTATTCCTGAACTGGGAGTGTAGTGACTGTGTTCTGTGTCTATTCCTGAGGTGGGAGTGTAGTGACTGTGTTCTGTGTCTATTCCTGAGGTGGGAGTGTAGTGACTGTGTTCTGTGTCTATTCCTGAACTGGGAGTGTAGTGACTGTGTTCTGTGTCTAACCCTGAACTGGGAGTGTAGTGACTGTGTTCTGTGTCTATTCCTGAACTGGGAGTGTAGTGACTGTGTTCTGTGTCTATTCCTGAACTGGGAGTGTAGTGACTGTGTTCTGT
>NW_024706020.1:0-17098 GCF_018977255.1 Callorhinchus milii | reverse complement strand
ACCAACTGTCACCACCAACTGCCACCCACCAACTGTCACCAACTGTTACCAACTGTCACCAACTGTCACCAACTGTCACCAACTGTCACCAACTGTCACCCACCAACTGTCACCAACTGTCACCAACTGTCACCCACCAACTGTCACCAACTGTCACCCACCAACTGTCACCCACAAACTGTCACCAACTGTCACCCACCAACTATCACCACCAACTGTCACCCACCAACTGTCACCAACAGTCACCCACAAACTGTCACCAACTGTCACCAACTGTCACCCACCAACAGTCATCCACCAACTGTGACCAACAGTCACTCACCAACTGTCACCAACTGTCTCCAAATGTCACCAACAGTCACTCACCAACAGTCAGCAAAGTCACCAACTATCATCAACAGTCACTCACCAACTGCCACCAACAGTCACCAACCGTCATCAACAAACACTCACCAAGTATTTGGTGAGTCGGAGTGGCGGGGCGTTGGGAAACCATGGTAAACTGGTAAACCGAGCGGAAAACGCAAGCAATGACGATCGAAGTTTGGTCGACGAATGCTGGACGAGGTATGCTACGGGCATTGATGTGGTGAGAAATTTGAAATCTCCCACCTGTATAACGCGAGAGACCGCCGAGGCCATGGGTGGACAAACAAGCGGTGGTTAGTATCCAGCGAAGCAAAGGTTCAGCTGCTTCAGGTGGGGCGATGCCATTTGAAAACCCCCATCTAAAGAATGGCCGAATCTCGCTGCGTGATGTCACATCCTGGCGCCATTTCCAAATCCACCATGGTAGGGTAATTACAGTGCAAATTTTACTATGCTTTTGCTACCTTGTCCTTCCTTCTTTCCCGGTCTCTGGCACCTAAACCATGACCGCCATGCCCCTCTCTTTACCCACCCCAGCCTGCGCTGTCCGTTGCCCCACTGATCACTCGCTCACGGTCTCTGGTGTGTGCATTTTGGCTGGCGTCCCATATTAAGCTGCTCAAAATGTTTATAGAATCATAGAATTATACAGCACAGAAGGAGGCCACTTGGTCCATCGTGTCTGTTCCAGGTCTTTGAAAAGAGCTTCCAAATCAATCCCACTCCCCTGCTCTCTCCCCATAGCGCTGCAAACTTTTCCTCCCCAAATAATTATCTATTTCTCTCTTAAAAGTTGTTATTGAATAGGATTCCACCAGCCTTTCAGGCAACGCATTTCAGATCCAAACAACTCGCTGTGTGAAAAATTTTCTCTTCACCTCCCCTCTGTTTCTTTTTGCAATTATTTTAAATCGGTGTCCTCAGGTTACTGTCCCCACTACCAATGGAAATAGTTTTGCCTTGTTCACCCTATCGAATCCCCTCATAATTTTGAAAATTTCTATTCTCCTCTTAACTTTCTCTGCCCCAAGGAGAATAATTTAACTTTCTCTGCCCCAAGGAGAATAATCCGAGCTTCTCCGGCCTCTCCTGATAACTGAAGTCCCTCAATCCTGGTATCATCCTGGTCAATCTCCTTTGCACCCTCTCCAATGCCTTGACTTCCTTCCTAAAGTGTGGTGCCCAGAACTAAACACAGTCTCTAGCAGAGGCCTACCTACTCCCTATTCCTAAATCCAGGTCAGTTATACAGATCAAAAACAGCAGTGGTTCCCAATACTGATCCCTGTGGGGACACCACTGCACACCTCTCTCCAGTCAGAAAAACAACTGTTCACCACCGCTCTCCGTCTCCCAGGTAATTCTGTAACCATGTTGCCACAGTCCCTTTAATACCGTGGGCTTCTATTTTGCTTATAAATCTCTTATGTGGCACTTTATCAAATGCCTTTTGAAAATCCATATAAACTACTTCATCAACAATAACAACAAGATTATATTTGTATAGCGCCTTTCACGTTGGGAGGACGTCCCAAAGTGCTGGACCACAAGAAGATTTCTTCTTTGATCCCTAATTAAGGACCAAGGCGGAAATCTTATTGTGGAGGCGAAGGGCATGGCTGATGTACTGAATGAGTACTTTGGATCTGTCTTCACAAGAGAAGTGGACGCACCAAATGCCGCAGTATCGGAGGAGAGGGTAGCGGAAATGGATAGGATAGGTATAAACAGATTGGAAGTACTGAAAAGGCTGACTGTGCTGAAGGTGATAAATCGCCCGGTCCGGACGGAATGCAGCCGAGGTTACTATGGGAGGGACGGGTACAAATAGCAGAGGCTTTGGCTACAGTTTTTCAATCTTCGTTGGACACCGGGGAGGTGCCAGAGGACTGGCCAATGTGACTCCCCTGTACAAAAAGGGACAGAAGGACACACCTGGGAACTACAGGCCAGTCAGCCTAACATCAGTAGTGGGGAAACTCCTGAGACTATAAACCGGGACAGAATAAATCTTCACTTAGATGAATATGGGTTAATTAGGGACAGCCGCACGGAGTTGTTAAAGGCAAAACTTGTCCAACAAATCTAATAGAATTTTTCGATGAGGTAACGGAGAGGGTGGATGAAGGTAGTGCAGTAGATGTAGTTCATATGGACTTTCAAAAGGCATTTGACAAAGTGCCACATGAAAGACTTGTAAGAAAGATAGAAGCTCATGGTATAAAAGGGACAGTGGCAGCGGATCCCAAACTGGCTGGGAGACAGAAAGCAGAGAGTTGTGGTGAACGGCTGCTTTTCTGATGGACGGAAGTGTACAGTGGTGTCTCCCAGGGATCGGTATTAGGACCACTGCTCTTCTTAATATACATAAATGATCTGGATTTGGGTATAGCAAGTACCATCTCCAAGTTTGAGGACGACACAAACTTAGGGAGGGGGTAAACAGTGAGAAGGATAGCAGCCGACTGCAGGAAGACATAGACAGAATGGTAAAATGGGCGACACATGGCAGATGAATTTCAATGTGGAGAAATGCGAGGTATTGCATTTTGGAAGAAAGAATGAGGGGGGGGCAATATAGGCTGCGGTAATACAATCTTAAGGGGGGTGAAGGAACAGAGAGACCTGGGGGTGCAGGTAAATGAATCCTTGAAGGTGTCAGGACAGGTAGATAAAGCTGTAAAAAGGGCATATGGGATACGAGGCTTTATAAATAGGGGCATAGAGTACAAGAGTCAGGAGGTTATGATTAACCCATATAAACACTGGTTAGGCCTCAGTTAGAGTACTGTGCCCAGTTCTGGGCACCAAACTATAGGAAGGATGTTAAGGCATTGGAAAGGACGCAGAGGAGATTTACGAAGATGGTACCAGGAATGAGGGACCGTGATGATGAGGAAAGGTTAGAGAGGCGAGGATTATTCTCATTGGAGCAGAGAAGGTTATGAGGAGACCTAATAGAGGTCTTCAAAATCATGAGGGGAATTGATAGGTTAGAAAGGGAAAAACTTTCTAAGGGAAAAAACTGGGTGTGTTGGTGACTCAAGTTGACAGGTTCAAAATAATCTCTAAAAGAAACAGAGGGGAGGTGAGAAGAAATTTCTTTATGCAGCGAGTTGTTGGAATCTGGAACACATCGCCTGAAAGGGCGGTCGAGGCCGATTCAATAACAACTTTTAAAAACGCGGTGGACGGGTACTTGAGGAGAACGGGTTTGCAGGTTATGGGGAAAGGGCCGGGGAGTGGGACTGACATTACATTGCTCTATTCAAAGAGACGCACAGACTCGATTGGCCGAAAGGCCTCTTTTTGTGCTGTACAATTCTATGATTCTATGATTCTAATTGAACCCACCCTACCTTTGACTAACCTTTTATTCTTTATATGCTTATAAAATAGAATATATTATAGAACGTATTAGGGATAATTATCTTGATCAGTATGCCGAGGACCCAACCAGGGAACAGGCCATATTAGTCCTTGTTTTGTGCAATGAATCAGGGCTGATCAGCAAACTGGAAATTAAGGCTCCTCGAGGGCAAAGTGATCATAATACGATGGAATTTAGCATTAAGTTAGAGAGAGAAGTAGTTAAGTCCGAAGCAAAGATTTCAAATTTAAGTAGAGCTAATTTTGCTGATATGAGAGAGGATTTAGCCAAAATATACTGGGAAATTAGACTTTAGGATTTGACAGTAGACCAGCAATGGCAGACGTTTAAGGAGATAGTGCAAAATTCCCAGCGAGCACGTATTCCTTTGAGGAATAAGAATGCCACAGGAAAGGTGGCCCAACCGTGGCTAACTAGAGCAGTGAGAGACAGTATAAAATAAAAGGAAGAAGCCTATAAAACAGCTAAGATGAGTAGTAAACCCAAGAATTGGGAGAACTTTAGTGATCAACAAAGGAGAACCAAGAAAGTGATTAGGAGGGAGAGAGCCCAGAGTGAGCTACATCCGGAGTGAGGCGAGGCCAGAGTGTGAGGGAATTTGGTGAGAGTGGGAATTGCTGCTGTGAGTGTCGTGAAAACTGCTATCGTGAGTACATAACCCAATTTGTTGTTGTTATTCAAGTCTTGTAGTAGTTGTTGTGGTTGTTTTAAGTCTTGTGTTATTTAAAATTGCTGATACCATTGGTACATTGGTCTTGTGGGGTAACTTTACAGGGAGCAGCTGTAGCCAATTAAGCTGAACCAATAGCAAATAACTTATTGATTAAATTAACTTATTGATTAATCACTTGTTTAGGTGTTAATTCCAAATCACTGCTGAGCAAATCAGAAATGGGTTGCACCCAGAAAGTATAAATAGGAGATAGCTGCGAGAGCCTCACTCGAGCTGAGAGCGAGTTATGTCTGGAGTGAGGTCAGAGTGTGAGGGAATTAGGTGCAGAGGGGGAAGTGGGGGCAGGCTATATATCTTTGTATCTATATAAAGTTTGTGAAGATGGTGTGGCGGGTAAACTGTGAGGTCTGTCACATGTGGGAGTCAATGGAGGGCGCCTTAAGTCTGGGTGACTTTGTCTGCCGCAAGTGTCTGGAAATTAGAGGGCTCCAGCTGAGAGTAGCTGAGCTGGAGTCTCAGGTGGAGACGCTGCACAGCATTAGGGATGGAGAAAACTTCCTGGACAGCTTTATCCTGGAGCCGCACACTCCCCTGAGTCCCAAGGAAGAAGAATATAGCAGCGACGGACATGATTGGGTGACAGTCAGGCGGGCGGGCAAGCGTTCCCGAAAGAGAGGGGCTGAAGAACCCCAGACTTTAGCCTTGTCTGACAGGTAAGAAATATTGGCAACCTGTGTGGACAAGGAAATCTGCGAGGAAGACGGGCAAACTGACCCCAACACCCCTGTGCAGGAGGTTAAAAATTTAATTCTTTTTGGGGATGAGACAGTCGGGAGGACTGATACAGTTTTCTGTAGCCGTAGCAGGGAGACAAGAAGACTCTGTTATCTTCCTGGGGCCAGGGTGACGGAATTCACTGCTGGGCTGGAGATAAATTTGAGGCATGAGGGAGAGGATCCAATCGTAATGGTACATATAGGGACCAATGACATTGGTAGGACCAGTAGGGACAAGTTAAGGAGTGAGTTCTGGGAATTGGGAATTAAACTAAGGAATAGAACTTCCAAAGTGATGATATCGGGACTGTTACCTGAGCCAGGAGCTAATCGGTACAGGCAAAAGAAGATCATAGATCTGAATGACGGGCTAAAAGAGTGGTGCGGAGAGCAGGAATTCCAATTCATGGGCCACTGGCACGAGTATTGGGGAAGATGGGAGCTTTTCCAAAGGAATGGGCTCCAACTAAATAGGGCTGGGACAAATGTCCTGGCTACGCGAATAAATAGGGAGGTAGAAAGGGCTTTAAACTACTAAGGGGGGGGGGGGAGGTAAAAACATAGTAAAGTATAGTCCACCACAGTTAAACTTGAGATCAACAAAAGCAAGAGAGCAGATTAACAAGGGAGAAGAGCAAAGTGTGTCAAGCCGGGAAAGGAAGTACAGTGATAGAGTGCTGGTGAATAGGGTTAATAGCCGGAAGTCAGAATTAAAGGCGCTATATCTGAATGCACAAAGCATTGTAACAAGATAGATGAATTAGTTGCACAAATAGAGGCAAACCGGTATGATCTGGTAGCCATCACCGAGACATGGTTACAGGGTGATCAGGGATGGGAACTGAATATTCCCGGCTACGTGGTATATAGGAAAGATAGGCGATGTGGTAAACGAGGAGGGGGAGTGGCCCTGCTAATAAAGGATGGGATAAAAACAGTAGAGAGGAAAGATTTTAAATCTGAAAAGCAAGATGTAGAGTCAGTATGGGTAGAGATACGTAACTTCAAGGGGCAGAAAACTATAGTGGGAGTAGTTTATAGACCCCCAAACAGTGGTCAAAGTATCGCTCAAGGTATAAATCAAGAGATTAGTGGAGCATGTAGCAAAGGAAAGACACTAATTGTGGGTGATTTTAACCTGCACATAGACTGGGACAACCAAATTGGGAAAGGTAACATAGAAGAGGAGTTTATAGAATGTATTAGAGATAATTTTCTAGATCAATATGCTGAGGAGCCGACCAGAGAACAAGCCATATTAGACCTTGTTTTGTGTAATGAAACAGGGCATGATCAGCAAACTGGAACTTAAGGCTCCTCGAGGGCAAAGCGATCATATTATGATGGAATTTAGCGTTAAGTTAGAGAGGGAAGTAGTTAAGTCTGAAGCAAAAGTCTTCAATTTAAATCGAGCCAACTTTGCTGGTATGAGAGAGGATTTAGCCAGAATAAACTGGGAGACTAAACTTAAAGATTTGACGGTAGACCAGCAATGGCGGACATTCAAGGAGATAGTGCAAAATTCCCAACGAGCACATATTCCTTTGAGGAATAAGAACGTCACGGGAAAGGTGGTGCAGCCATGGCTACCGAGAGCAGTTAGGGAAAGTATCAAATCAAAAGAAAAAGCCTATAAAACAGCGAAGATGAGTAGTAAACCCGAGGATTGGGAGAACTTTAGGGAACAACAGAGGAGGACCAAAAAATTGATCAAGAGGGAGAAAATAGATTACGAGGGCAAACTGGCAAAGCACATAAAAACAGACTCCAAGAGTTTTTACAAATATATAAAGAGGAAAAGGCTAGCGAGGGTGAATGTGGGTCCATTACAGGCAGAGACCGGAGGAATTATAATAGGGGACAAAGACATGGCAGAGTCATTAAACAAGTATTTTTCTACAGTCTTCACCGTAGAAGACACTGGAAACATACCAAAAATAGGGGACCAAGAAGACAATGTTAGCGAGCAACTTAGGGAGATTAACATTAGTAAAGAGATGGTTACAAGGTAAATTGTTGGGTCTTAAAACCAATAAATCCCCTGGACCGGATGACCTGCATCCGAGAGTTTTAAAGGAGGTGGCTACTGAGATAGTGGATGGCATGTCTATAATCTTCCAAAAGTCTGTGGATACTGGAAAAGTTCCCATTGATTGGAAGATTGCAAACGTAACTCCACTATTTAAGAAGGGTAGGAGAGAAAATAGGGAAAACTATAGACCAGTTAGTTTGACGTCAATTGTAGGGAAAATTCTTGAGTCCTTAATAAAAGGCGTAGTTATGGGATACCTGGAAGACCATAAAAAGATTAGGCAGAGTCAACATGGCTTTACAAAAGGGAACTCATGCTTGACTAACCTTTCAGAATTTTTTGAGGATGTATCTGCAGGTTGGATACGGGGGAACCAGTAGATGTGGTATATTTGGATTTTAGGAAGGCATTTGACAAGGTGCCACACAAAAGGCTGTTACTCAAGATCAAGGCCCACGGGATTAATGGGAAAATATTAACATGGATAGAAGAGTGGCTATCGGGTAGAAAGCAGAGAGTAGTGATAAACGGATCATTCTCGAATTGGCAGAATGTAACTAGTGGAGTGCCACAAGGATCAGTGCTTCGGCCTCAGCTATTTACCATTTACATCAATGATCTGGACGAGGACGTTGAATGTAATGTGTCTAAATTCGCGGATGATACTAAACTTGGTAGCAGAGTGAGCTCTCAGGATGATGCAAAAAGATTGTGACAAGATATAGATAGGCTCGGGGAGTGGGCGAGTATGTGGCAGATGGAATTCAATGTTAGCAAGTGTGAAATTATTCACCTCGGTAGCAAGAATAAAAGAACAGATTATTTTCTGTAAGGGGAGAAGTTAGATAGTGTTAGTATTCAAAGGGATTTGGGTGTACAAGGTATTTTTCATAAGCCTCCTTTTTCTGTTTTATTTTAATTGCAATTTCTTTGCTTATCCAAGGAGATTTGGGATAAACCTAGGAATACATTCCCTTTGTGGGAATATATTTGTTCTGACCCAAACTACCTCCTCTCTGAAGGCTTCCCATTGCTCTTTAACTGTTTTACCTGCCAATTTTTCTTTCCAGTCCATCTTGGCTAGGTCCCTTTTTAACTCACTGAAATTAAACTCTTCCAGTTGAGTATGTTCACCTTTGGTTGCTCCTTGTCCATTTCCATAAGTACTCTAAACCTAATGATGTTGTGATCACTCTTGTCCAGATGCTCTCCTACTGAAACCTGCTCCACTTGCCCCTCTTCATTCCCCAGAACTAGATTCAGCACTGCTTCCTTCCTCATTGGGCTGGAAATATACTCATCCAGAAAGTTATTCCTCACACATTTCAGGAATCCTTTCCCCTCCTTGCCCTTTACACTGTTATTTTGCCAGTCTATGTCAGGATAATTGAAGTCCCCCATTATCACTATTCTATCTGTTTTGCAGCCTTCTGAAATCTGCTGCAGATTTGCTCATCTATCTCCTTCCCACTATTTGGTGGTCTATAGCATACACCTAACAGAGTAACCACTCCTTTTCCGCTCCTTAACCCCTGCTCCTACTTCCCATACTCCACTTTTCCCACTCTGTCCTTCTCTCCCACCACCCTCCTCACCATCTCTATCTCCTGGACCTCACCATTATCTCCCTCTTCTCCAGCCTGGGCATCCTCTGCCAGGCCCATTGTGTCTTCTGGCATTGGTTGTACCCAGAGCAGCCACCCCAATTGTCCGATTGTTCACTCTCTCCACACCAACCGCCTCTGAAAAGCAAAAACACCATCCCCCCTCCCTCATCCATACCCTCCCTAACTCTCCCTGCTCCTCAAACTCCACAGTCATTTCTCCCCCACGACCTCAAATCCTCTCCAGAACACATTCTCCTCCGTTACATGCCCCCACCCCCCACTCGAAAACCTATTTGCACTTCCCTCCAAAATATCCACTCCCTCTCCAATAAAGCCCTGACTATGAACTCATCCTGGATGAGCACATTGATATTCTTGGGCTTACAGAAACCTGGCTCTCTCCCGGTGACTCCGCCAACCCTCGTTGAAGCCTCCCCTCCTTGCTACAACAACACAACAAAATTGCATGTGTATAGTGCCTTTCACATTGGGAGGATGTCCCAAGGCGCTGGACAGACAGAGTTCGAACCCGAGGTGGGGATCGGGGTCAGGGAGACTGGAGGGCAGGGAGATAGAATAATAATAATAATCCTTGCATTTGATATAGCACTTTTCACATCGGGAGGACGTCCCAAAGCGCTTCACAGAACACACTGTAAAGTGAATTGACTGTATATTTGTGGGCAAACTCGGCAGCCAATTGCACACAGCAATGTCCCACAAACAGTCATAGATTGAAAATGACCAATTTATTATTGTTTTTGTTTTGGAGGGATTATTAGGCTCTGTGTGGAGTAAGGAAACTTGCCCAAGGTTTTGCCCTGCCTGGAATTGAACCCAGGTCTCTCACTTGCAAAGTGAGTGCTCTAACTACTGAGCGCACGGTTGAAGAGGAGGGTCTTGAGATGGGTCTTGAAGGTGGTGAGGGAGGGGGCGAGACGGCGGAACTGCGGGATGGAGTTCCAGTGAGTGGGGGCAGAGTGGCAGAAGGCCCACCAATAGTGGGGCAAGCAAGGTGGGGGACATGAAACAGGCCGGAGCCTGCTGAGCGGAGGGAGCAAACAGGATGGTAAGGGGTTAGGAGGTCAGAGAGGTAGTGGGGAGCTTTGAAGGTGAGGACCAGTATCATGAACTGTATCCTCTGTGTGATGGGAAGCCAGTCGAATTGGGCGAGGATGGGAGTGATAGGGTTGTGGAGCCTGGTGCATGAGAGGACATGGTCTGCAGAGGACTGGATGATCTGCAGCCTGTGGAGGGAGGTCGACAGCAATGATTGCATAGTCGAGCCTCAATGTAATGAATGTGTGTATGAGGGTTTTGGCGGCTTGCGGTGTGAGACAGTGGCTGAGCCAGGCAATGTTGCGGAGGTGGGGAAGGCAGAGTGGATGATGGCGCAGATATGGGGTAGAAAGGATAGTTGAGGGTCAAACAAAACCCCGAGGTTCCAGACTGGCTTAGTAAGGTGGAGGGTGCAGCCATGGATGTCCTCCTGACGTGAAAGGCGCTTTATAAATGGATTGTTGTTGTTGTTGATGGATGTCAGTGCCTGAGGTGAGGAGGTGCTGATGGGAGCCAATCAGGAGCCTCGGTCTTGTTGACGTTCAACTGAAGAAAATTAGCTCTCATCCAGGACTTGATGTCTGACAGACATTCTGTCAGGACAGCAGTGGGTCCTGGAGTCAGTGGTGGAGGCAGAGAGGCAGAGTTGGGTGTCATCCGCATACATGTGGAAGTTGACCTGATTTCTGTGGATGATGTCACCAAGAGGGAGCACCAAGAGGGAGATATTGAAGACGAGGGGACTAAGGACAGAGTCCTGTGGAACACCGCACGAGACAAGGAGAAGCCGTTTGAAGAGATGAAGTGCAGGTGGAGGGAGAGGTACAATCTGAACCAGTCAAGGACAGTGCCGTTGAGGTTAGAGGAGAGACGGTGGATGAGAATAGAGTGGTCGAAAGCAGCAGAGAGGTTGAGGAGGCAGAGGGAGCCCTGGTCGCAGATGGACAGAATGTCATTTGTCACTTTGACCAGGGCTGTTTCTATGCTGGGGGCGGCACGGAAACCCGATTAGAGGGGTTTGAGAATGGAGTGGTGGGAGAGGAGGGCGTGAAGCTGAGAAGCAACAACTTGTTCCAGGACCTGAGAAAGGAAGGGGAGATTGGAGATGGGGCAGTAGTTAAGAAGTAGAGAAAGGTCTGGGGAGAGTTTTTTTAATGCTAGGAGTGATGACAGTAGTTTTTAATGGGGCGGGAACAGCGGCAGAGGTCAGGGAGAGGTGTACGATGTCAGTGAGTAGAGGGGTAAGGAGTTGGAGCTGGGAAGTGAGGAGAAGGGTGGGGATGGGGTCGAGGGAGCAGGTGATGGGTTTCATATGGGTTATGGTGGTGATGAGAGAGAAGAGGGAGACAGGTTCAAAGGTGTGGAGGGATGGGTGGGTAGGGGCCGGGGTGGGAGGAGGAGATGGGGAGGGGGTAGCAGATGCAGAGGCAGCTGAGCGGATTCCCTTGACTTTGGATTCGAGGAAGTCCAGCATTGCCTCGCAGTTGGCATTTGAGGTGAGGATGGGCGAGGCGTGAAAGGATGAGTGGAGGAGCCGGTTCGTGATGGAGAAGAGGAGCCTGGGGTTGTCCTTAACCTCTAAGATTGTCTTGGAGTAGAACAACGATTTAGCGGAGGTGAGGGTGGAGCAGTAAGATTTGACATGGTCCAGCCAGATCTGCCAATGGACAGTTAGGCTTGATTTAAGCCGGGTGCGCTCAGCAGAATGTGCCTGGGCTTTAAGGAGCCAAGGTAACTGGTGTACCAAGATGATTTGTATGAATAGGAGATGGTTTGGGAAGAGAGAGGAGCGAGGGAGTCGAGAGTGGAGGAGAGGGAGCTGTGGAGAAGAGTGACAGAGGAGGATAGGTCATTGCGGGAGGACGCCCAGAGGGGAAGGAGTTCAGATAACTCCAAGGCTGCTGAGGGCGTGAGGGGGATTTTTTTCCAGGGGCGGTACAAGATGGAGGTGGGTTAGGTGGCAGTGGGGAGAGGGATTGAGGAGTTAAGAGAGATGAAGTGATGGTCCGAGATGACTTTGTCGATGATGGTGAGGTCTGAGACGGTGAGGCCCAGAGTGATCGAAGGGGTGACCACGCACATGGGTGGCGGAGTGGATGTGGAGGGCTAGATTGAGGGAGGAGATAAGGGAGGAAAAGTCAGCAGCGGTAGAACAGGGTCATGAAGTTAAGGTTTAAATCGCCAAGGATGAGGAGGCGTTCAGAGCAAAGGAAGAGGGAAGATAGGAGGGTGGAGATGTCGGGGATGATGGTGGGGGAGTGTTTGGGGGGTGGTAGATAAGGAGAATTTTGAGGGAAAGGTTGGAGGAGTGACAAAGGCACTTTTCACCACACCTCCTGACCCAACCAACATGGCGGCTTGGTTCTCGTTTCCCAAGCTTCACTTGGTCTATTCCCTTATTCCTCTGGCTATTTCTCCTCATTTGAGCACCTCACCCTCTACCATCCCTCCTCTTGTTCCCTCAAACTCCTCCTAGTTTCCCCCCCACCAAACTTCTTGGTTCCTTCCTTACTGATATCTCCTCTCTCCTCTCATCCCTGTCCCTCTGCACTGAACACCTGCTCATAATGGGTGATTTCAAACGCCAACTAAACTCCCCTTGCACTATCTCCTTGGACTTCACTGTTCCACTCCTATCTAAACCTCACCCTCCACATCAACTCGCCGATCCACAACTGTGGCCATTCCTTCGACCTTGTCATCACACAAGGGGGCCTTGACATTTCCGACCTATCTATCACAGACAAGGCCATCTTGAACCACTTCCTCACCCTTCTCCCACATTCCCCTCTCCTCTTCCAAAACATCCACCATTTTTATTTGCCCCTGGAAAAAGCTTCCTCCTGAGTCCCTCACAAATGCCCTCTCTTCCTCGGCCCTCCTCTCCCTCTGACACCTCCACTCGCAGACTGTACCTCCACAACATTCAATTCCCTGGCTCCCCTGAATTTCAGGATTGTTTCCAAACCCACCCATTCCCCCTGGTACAACTTGTCATCTCCGCTCACTCAAAACGCAAACCCGGACGCTCGAGCACAGATGGCAGAAATCCGGCTTCACTATTCACCGCCAGCTGTGGCTTGAGCACCTCTGCACCCACCGCCTCTCCCTATCACATGCCAAAACTGACTTTTACTCCAAAGTCATTCTGGAGGCAAACAACAATCCAAGATGCTGTTTGCCACTGTTCATTACCTCCTCCATGTACCTCCTCAAGCACCCTCTATCCTTAGATTAAATGCCAAGTATGAAGAGGTCCTAGACTTCTTTGCCTCAAAGATTGAAAACATCCACTTGTCTGCATTGTCCTCCCCCTCATGTCACCTGCCACCCAACCCAGACCATCCACTCTGCCTTCTCCCTCCACCACGGCTCCTGCCTCCTTACACTCCTTTGCCCCCATTTCCCCCTCCTCCCTCTCAACCGCAATCACCTGGATGAAATTCACCACCTGCTACCTTGAGCCCCTCCCCACCTAGCCGCTGGTCACTCAAATCCCCCTCCTCTCCCCCCTGCCCATTCCCTCCACTCAGCCGTCCACGTCCCCCGACCCACCCACCCCACCATTGGCGGGAGAGCCTTCAACCACTCTGCCCTCAACCTCTGGAATTCTATCCCCCAGTCACTCCGCCTCACCCCCTCCTTAGCCTCCTTCAAGTCCCGCCTCAAGACCCTCCTCTTCGACCATGCCATTGGCCACCCTCTTTCCCTCCCCTCCCTTCCCATCCCCGATCCCAGCTCGGGTCTGAAATGCTGCACTCTGTCGAGCGCCTTGGGACGTCCTCCCGATGTGAAAGGCGCTATACAGATGTTGTTGTTGTTGCTGGCCAACACGGTCAACCAGTCTCTCTCCTCAGGCTCTGTTCCACTCCCCCTGAAAACCACTGTTATCATACCCCTTGTCAAAAAACCACCCTTGATCCCACTAATCTCCCACACTATCATCCCATCTCCAATCTACCCTTCCTCGCCAAAGTCTTGAAATGCATTGTTGCAGGTCAACTTTGGCCACACCTCTCCCTCCATGAGCTCCTGTAGTCTGGTTTCTGCCCTGCCCACAGCACAGAGACTAAGCTTGTCAAAGCCACACATTACATCTTCTATATCTGTGACCAGGCTCCCTCTGCTTCCTTGTTCTCCTGGATCTCTCTGCCATGTTCGACATAGTTGAACATACCATCCTCCTCCACTGTGTCTCCTCCCTCATCCACCTGAGGGGAACCACATGCACATGGTCCTACTTAAGTCCTACTTAAACAACCACCTCCATTTCATCTTGGCAAATGGTTTCTCCTTTGGCCCTTTCTGGTCACCCCAGAACTCCATCCTTGTCCCTCTTCTTTTCCTTATGTATATGCTCCCTCTGTGCGATGTCATCTGCAGACATGGGGTAAACATCCACATGTTTGCAGATGACACACAAATCTACTTTGTCTCCTCCAGTACCAACTCCAGGTCTGCCGATGTTCTATCAGCTTGTCTGGCAGACATCAGGGTCTGGATGAGTGTAAATATCCTGCAGCTGAATGTGGACAAGACGGAAGCCATGGCTCCTGTCAATGTCTTCATTTCTGTGGGTCTGAACTCCTCAACCTCCCTGGGCTCTCCCTCAGACTAACCGAACCAAATCCCTTCACTCGCTGACACCTCCCTTTCTCTCTGACCTCCTCGCTCCCAATCCCCCAACCGTTGCCGCCACTCAACTGGCACCAGCCTCCTGCTCGTTCTTCGCACCCACTGCCCCACCATCAGAGGTTGCGCTTTCAGCCACTCTGGAACATTCTCCCTCAATTCCTCCACCTTGCCTCCTCTCTCCCCTTTCTCAAGTCCTGCCTGAAAACCTTCCTCTTCAATCAGGCTTATGACCACCTCCCCCACCTTGGCTCAGAGTCAGACTACTGCCACTGTTAAGTGCTCTGAGACGCTACCCTGCATGGAGGGCTCTATATAAGTGCAAGTTGTTGTTGTTGTCACCAACTGTCACCCACAACTGTCACTCATAGACTGTCATTGAGACCAGTCATTGATACAAAATGCTCAAGGTGTGGACACAGTCTGCCTCTGCACCTCAAACAATTATTTGTTGGTAAATGACAAATTGATTGTTATGTATAGATGATTGGTTGCTGATACAGACCACACTTTTATAAGGAGAGCTGGCTTTATTACAGAGACATTCTTTTCTTATACCTATAGTATTCTGCAGAGATGTTTACAACCTTGTAATGCCAGTCTATTGCAGGTAGTGAGAATGTTATTTATTGTATTATAGAAGGAAAAGGGATCAGGCAATGGGATTAGAGCAGAGAGCTCCAGTGGGGGAGCGAGCCCCAGCACAGACACGATGGGGGGAGAGAGAGCAGGGAATGGGGTTAGAGTAGAGAGCTCCAGTGGGGGAGCGAGTCCCAGCACAGACACCATGGGGGGAGAGAGAGAGAGCAGGGAATGGGGTTAGAGTAGAGAGCTCCAGTGGGGGAGCGAGTCCCAGCACAGACACCATGGGGGGAGAGAGAAAGAGCAGGGAATAGGGTGAGAGTAGAGAGCTCCAGTGGGGGAGCGAGCCCCAGCACAGACATGGGCTGAATGTGTTGAATAGGTTTGTGGTGCTGTGGCCTCAATGGGAGCACCCCATCAATTCAATGGCAATGTTGTGCTCCTCTGGAAGGTGTTTGGATGTAGCCAGCTGCTCCACCGAGGTGTACAGGTAATACTTGGTCCCAACAAACAGGAAGATTCTGTCATTCGTGCACATGGCGGCGTCAACGTGAGGGTGTCTAATCAGGAAGCCATCACTCAACACCCTGGGTGTCTGCACCAGGTCCACCGTCCCCACTCTGTTACCTGTAATAACAATGCACCTGTGAGGTGAGAAGCTGCCTGACAACAACAACTTGCACTTATATAGCACCCTCCATGCAGGGCAGTGTCTCAGAGTGCTTAACAGTGGGGGAGCCTGACTTTGAGCTGGGGGGAGGGGGCAAGGTGACTGTAAGCACGGTTGAAAAGGAAGGTTTTCAGGTGGGATTTGTAAAAGAGAAAGAGCAAGGCTGAGTGATTGAGGGATAGTTTTCCAGAGGTTCAGGGAGTAGTGGTTGAAAGGAGCAACAACTTGCATTTATATAGTGCCCCTCACGCAGGGTGGGGTCTGAGATTAGGTTAACGTGACATCACCACGGGTGGGGTGGGTGGGGTGGGAGGGCAATCCCCTATCGTATTCTGCAACTATGTAGCGACAGAGGAAAGCACACACGGTTCAGATAGATGCATCTATATTGTACACTTTTTTCTGGTTGTCATGGGAGCTAGAGTCCTCTCATGTGGGACAGGCAGAGAGAGACACAGAAACTAATAATCCCTGCATTTGTTATAGCACTTTTCACTTCTTCTAGACTGGGAGAGAGAGAGACTTTGTTATAAAGTTTAGTGAGTGTGTATTTTATGGGAGAGACAGAGAAAGACTGTGAGAGAGAAACAGAGAGAGAAAAAGACAGAGATTGTGATAGAAAATGTATTAAAGGAGTCCTCCCAGTTGAGTATAGATAAAGACAAAATGTTTGTCTGTGTGTCAATCTACATTCCATATTGGATCCTTTGGTTCCAAGTTTTAACTTCATTTGCCAGTTATCAGCCCATGTGTACAACCCAATGATGGCCAACCTTTATGGTTGGCCAAAAAATATATCTTGTGAAGCGCTTGATGTAGTGCTTTATCATGTTTCGACAACGTGATAAGGTGCTACATAAGTAGCTGTCAAAAGGGAATTGGATAGTTACTTGAAAAGGAAAAATTTGCAGGGCTTCGGGGAAAGAGTAGGGGAGTGGGACTAGTTAGAAAGCTCCTTCAAAGAGACAACCCAGGCACAATGGGCCAAATGGCCTTCTTCTGTGTCATAACATTCTATGATTGTATATCAAATGCAAGGATTAATATTATTGATTCTGAATCCACATCCATGTCTTTCCCTTTATACCCAGTGACTATAGTTTGTGGACTATCATCTTTCATATGCTACATTGTCAAATGCCTTTTGGGAGCCTAAATATACTACATTATATGGCTTCCCACAATCAACTTGGGCTGTCACCTCCTCAAAAATGAAATTGGTTAGACAAGTTCTTGCCTTTTTGAACTCGTGTTGATTGTCATTTACTAGATTATTTTTATTATTGGTAATCTTCTACTTCCTTTCT
>NW_024706019.1:0-17104 GCF_018977255.1 Callorhinchus milii | reverse complement strand
CGATTGCAAGTATTATTTTGATTGCAGCGCACCGTTTGAAATAAAATCCAGGCTATCAGTTGCCTCATTCATTTACGATTCTTTATTTATAAATAAATCAATCAGATTTGTAAGACATGATGTTCCTTCCACAAATCCGCGCTGACGCCCTTTGATCAGTTCATATTTTCCAAATGCGGAGTCACACTTTTCCTAATGAGAAATTCCAGGGATTTCCATGCAAATGAAATCAAGCTGTAAAGCCTGTAGTTGTTTCGTTTGTCTCTCTTTCCCTTCTTAAATAAAGGAGTGAAAATTGCAATTCTCCAATCCAAGAGGACAATTCCCAAATGTGGAGTGGTTTTGAAAATTATGACAAACGCAACTGCAATTTGCTCCGATGTGTGTTTTCATATACGAGGTTGCAATATTTCGGGTCGTGGCGATGTGTTTATCTTTATTTGCATTATATGCACAGTTACTGTGTTATTATTTATATTGAATCCATCTGCTGCTTCGGGTTTGCTTATTTTTGGTGTCACTTGCAGCACCGTCATTTTGTCCTCTTCCTCGACTGTGAAAAGAGAAGGAAGCAATTCATTCTTCAAGTCTCCCGCTTTCCTATTATGCATTATGCAGCGCCTCTCACATCGGGTGGCATTTCAGAGCCCAGGACATTGGTGGATCTCGACTATGAGTGAAGTATTCCCAATTTTGAAGGGCTGAAACAGAGTAAATCAGGAGAAAATTTTGCCACGGGCTTCTCGGTCGGTAACGCAAGGGCACAATTTAAAATAGTTGCTGAAAGAAACAGATGGGAGAAGATGAAATTTCTTTTCAAACAGCAAGTGTTTCCACCAGGAATGCATTGCGTGAGAGGGTTTTGGAAACCGATTCAATCCAAACTAATTATGTGGGGGTGAGGGTGGAGCGAGATGGGGGTAGTGGGGGGCAAGGGAAACTTTCCTGAACTATTGTGAGAGTGCAGGTGAGGAGAGTTGATTTGGATAGTCGCTTTCAGATAGCCGGCAAAGACAGTGTGGTCTGAATGGTCTCCTTCTGTACTGTATAATGCTGTGATCCTATGATTCTCCGAATGACAATATCCAGTCCCGAGCACCAACTGAACTGATCCTAACTGAAAAACTGGCCTTTAGATGGGAAGTTTCGTTCATGAAGCTTCCATTTCATTAAGCAATGACATTTTTGAAAAATTCTTCCGTTTAATTCCTTCGTGTTATATAATTGTAGCACAATTACAGTGCAGGCTTCTGATAACAAATTTTGTGATTCGCTTTCATAAAAATAATGGTTTGTCATACTTTTAACAGCTGCAAGCAGCGGAAGTAACTATGTTCAACATAAAATCACTCTACTGTATTTAGTCACAATATTTTGGCTCAGTTTCATTTGAGATAACAGGCGGAACTCGAAGATGTCTATCTCACAATATTAAGGAGAACATTAAATGTTATATCAACGTGTACAAGCAGAAAAATTCAATATATTAGCGGAACGGGCCGATCGGTGAAAGCTGAAGTTTAATCACGCAAAATGTAAGATTACCATTTGGGCAGAAAGGACGAGGGAAGGTTGTACATACTGACTGACAGTATCTTGCGAGTAGCAGAGGAGGAAAGGCACATTAGAGGTGGCTTTATCTCTGTAACTGGAAGTGGCAAGCAGCATATCCTTCCGACTGTTGGTTGTCAAAACATCTGTGGAAATATGGAAGGATTTTTGTTCTATAGGTAGAGTCATAGAAAACAAAATTCAGCTGTCAATGGCATATTGTGCATATCATTGGTTACATTGCAACTGCAGCGCTGTGTTCAGATTTCTCGTATTAGGAAAGACGATAAGGTATTGGAATGGATGCAAAGGAGATGTACAAGAATGATGTCAGTGAAGAGGGCCAGTTAGTAATTATCTGATTGGGTGTTCAATAACATTTGGTGGTCATCTGTCTGATCAGTCCAGAGCAGACAAAACAAATTGTGTGATTGAGCTCGGCTGCAGATTCGCCAGTAACAGCTTCAAAGCCTGTCACTGAGAGAACTGGCTGGCAAGCATCCAGATGCCTGTCCTTGTCGCATCACCTAACCTATATATATATGTGAAACTGGGTACATGATAGGAGAGAAAATAGAGTCAGAATGTATATCGCTTGCGGCGGATGTGCTGATGAACTGTTAGATACAGAATAGGGCGACATAAATGATTTAGGGAACAGAGGAACTGGACTGAGAGAAGGGATTAAGTAAATATGTTCACACTGGAAGAAGGACATGGAGAGGCAACGTGATTGCTGTCCTTAAGATTCTAACATGGCCATATAACACAGATCATTACAGGCTGTCTCAACTTGTCCAGAATAGCAAAACCCGAGGACACAGCCTGCAAATGAAGGGTGTAAATTCAGTACGATTCAACGAAAAAAAATTTTCAGAGAGCGACTGGTGAACACGTGGAACAGATTCCCATGGGAGATGGTTGAAGCAGCAACTGTTGATTCTTTAAACACACACTAGAGTGATTTTTTTCGGAATATAACAATATGAAATATAGTACATAGATTGTTCGGGGCATATGTGCACTTGACCGCCAGAGAGTTGGACGAACTGAATGCACCTTTCTTTCTCGTGTAGCATATCTTCTGGTCAAATGTACTTTCTTTTTTCACGTCAAACGAATATCTGAATGATTCACATGATGTCGTTTGCATCTGTAAACAAACACGTCTGTGCGGTTGCACAGCAATATCCCAAAAGCAGTTAAAATACTGTATTGAAATCATTTTGGAATTCTATGGAATATATTTATCTGTGACAAATGATTCACTTTGATCTTGTTAAACTCTAAAACAATCTAAGATGCACCTTAGCAACTACTCTTGGGACCAAACATTTCTTCTAGCAAACCTGTGCTTTATACTCTCCAGTAATAATTAAAAGGATTGCGAGCCTCCAGGGAGATAATGAGCATTCAATAACAGAAACTGTTTTATTTCAATTTGTAATATATATATATATATGGATCTTTGTCAGATGTTTTAAAATCAACAGCAAATTAAACTTGTAAAGTGGCCTCCACTCGTGATAGAGTATCAGTTATTGCAAGTGGGGTTAAAAGAATATTCATCAATCAAACAAACAGCAAATAAAAAATCATTCAGCTTTATTGCTCAGCTCTGTGAGAGTGTGGATCAAGAATGAATAGATAGCAGTTGCAAAAAAATAATCGGTGCTCCGGGTGGATGTGCCATCCGGACCGGACGGAATGCATTCTTGTTTACTGAAACAAGTAAGGGTGGAAATAACGGATTCTCTGGGCAAAATATCTCAATTTTCTTTGAACACCGGCGTGCTGCCAGAGGACGGAAGGGACGCAACTGATAGTCCCCAGTCCATAAACTGGCAGAAGGATTAACCAGGTAACTGGAGGCCAGTCATAAGCTCTTCAGTTGTTGGGCAACTTCGAGAGATGACAATCTTCCAGAGCCAAAATACATATTCACTTAGAAATATATGGTTTAATAAACAACAGCCAACACGGTCTAACAAAGCGGATATCTTATTATGAAGTAATGAAGAGGGTGGAGGAAGCTTACACAGATCGTGCAGTTTACAAAGAATTTCAAATGGCTTATAATAAAGCGCTATATAAGACACTTGTAACAGAACAGAAGCCC
Organism: Callorhinchus milii; assembly: GCF_018977255.1. Classification (NCBI taxonomy): domain Eukaryota; kingdom Metazoa; phylum Chordata; class Chondrichthyes; order Chimaeriformes; family Callorhinchidae; genus Callorhinchus; species Callorhinchus milii. The sequence continues at coordinate 13,434 of NW_024706019.1, read as the reverse complement.
ACGATTTTAAAGGGAAGGTGGCAGCATGGAAAGAGAATTGTCTCGGATAACGAAAGCAGAGTGTGGTGGTGAACGGTTGTTTTTTCGGTGTAGAGGGAATTCTGCAATGCTGTCCCCCAGTGATGTGTATTGGGACCACTGCTGTTTTTGATCCCTATATATAAATTTCCATTGTAGTAAGACAACGTTAACGTATAGTATATCTGGAGATATTGCACCATAGGGAGTCAGAAGCTTGAACCAAGGAGTGTTGATTCTTTGAAACACGGATCACTTAGTTTTCTCTTATGAAATAACATGACGTGATTTGGCACAGAGTGAGATTGCACAATAGATTCACCCACTGTCATAGTTTAGGACAATATTGTTTTCACTCTCACTGTGTAAGAACAATTCTTTTTGGTGGATATTGTGCCAGGACAAGATCAACGCTTTCTTTATATCCAACCCACTGGCCTAGTAACGAAACCCGTCTTATAACATTGACCTCAGCCACCATTCATGCTCTCTGATCAGAACCCACTCAGACACAGGCTCACCCTGATCACTACACGTGTTAGATTTCATTCCAGCTTTCTGTTGTTCAACACGTCACCTTAACGCTGGCTCAGGCCCCATGAGATCATGCCAACCTCCCCCAAGGAATCCAGTCAGCAGTTCGTGGCAGAAGAGGAACATTGGTATTTCACAATCATTTGTGCAAATATCTTATTCCCAGTGGAGACAGTTCTGGGATATAAAGACTGGCAGTTTTGAGTGTCCAGCACTGACAGCCTATCCGCTGGTGATACACAATGTTGAAGGCCATAGCCTTCTTTCCGTGGCAGTATCTGCCAACACTTTTTCGGATAATGATAATTTATTATCCTATTCTTGCAGCAATTGGTATTGCAGGTAATTAGTTAGATAAATTTTTTACTTGTATCCCGATGTACCACAAGTTTGCACATGGCACACACATCTACTTCTACTTCTCCAGATGTGTCTTCTGTTCCGCTGATGTATTTTTTGATGTCTCTATAAAGATAAGATATTGTCGTTTGTTGAACCCTCTCCACTCTCGCTGTGAGACTTATAATTTGTCCCTTCTTCTTTGAGGGTCTGCCCGTTACTACGCGTGTTACAATGGTGACCCTAGGTACAGTCCTAAAAGAATATCTTTCGGTCTGAACTGACGGTCGCTCAAAGAGTGAGTTGGGGACATTGAGACTCCAGTGTTTCAGGACACATTGGCTGTAAGAATGTCTGGTGGTGAGGAAGGATTGAATAGATGAGCGAGCCAATTCTGTCAGTAGGTTGAGAGACAGAGGTATGTCAGTGCAAGGAATGGTTTGCAAGTATTTTGAATATCTTTATATCAATGTGTTTTCTGGAAAGGATGCAGGGAATCCTGTCGAGGACTGGAGTGAAGGGTGTGCGGAGATTTTGTGAGAGTGGACATGGTTGGAATTGTTTTGAACGAGCTGGATGTTGTGCATGGAGGGGGTTGGGGTGACAAGTGAGAAAAATATTTGAGCATCTCGAAATTTTCGTTGTCTGACCATAAATAGCACGGTTGTGCCCTTGATTTATTTTGACGTTATTGCGAATTGTGCTGTGAGTGAGACGAACTTTTTCATATTAATAGAGTGGAATTTTTAGCGTTATCTTCAATGAGTGGAAGCGAATTTTCGGCTTTATGTTCTCACCTGCAGCTCCACACATTGACATTAAATGAAGTCCACATCTTTCAGATTATACGCAATGCATATACTTGACATTATCCTATCAGAAAGTAACATGATTGTAACGAGAGAAGCGCAATAAATATTTGAGGATACAAACTTTATTTGGTGTATACGTGGCCAGGAAATTTGGAGATAGTTCATTAGATTTTCTGGTTGTGTCACAGGGGACTTTTCATGACCCACAGAAAAGGCGACTAACGGGGAATTAGGTAGAACTTCTTACATATTACCGGTTATTTTCGTCTGTAATTCATTGGTTAAATAATAGCTGCAGCTCAGTGGTTACCGAAGTCGCCTGGCAATCGAGATACCTGTGTTGAATCATTTCAATATTCCTCACTAATGCCTTGAATTTTTTTTTATGTACCCATCAATACTCATGATCCATGAGTATTGATGGGAAACTGCTGCGTGAATGAACTTCGAGCAAAATACCATCAACTTACAAAACAACAACAAAGATTCCATTTATAAAGCGCCTTTCACGTCAGGAGGACGTCCAAGGCGCTGCACAGTTGGGTCATGACCGAGCAGGGGGAAATGGTCAGGTAACGGAGGGAATGGTCAGGGGAGGGGAGGGAGGGAGCGAGGAGGGGAAGAGAGTCGAGAGGGGAGCTGAAGGCTCGGTCAAAGAGAAAGGTTTTGAGACCGGCCTTGAAGGAGGAAAGGGAGGAAGCAAGGCGAAGGCACTGGGGGATAGAGTTCCAGAGCCTGGGGGCTGAGAGGCTGAAGGCCCGACCACCGATGGTAGGGCGATTGGGGCGGGGGACGTGGAGCAGACCGGAGCCAGAGGAACGGAGGGTACGGGCAGGTAGGTAGGGGGATAGTAGTTCGGAGAGGTAGGAGGGAGCAAGGCCGTGAATGGCCTTGTAGGTGAGGATGAGGATCTTGAAATCAATCCTCTGGGGGATGGGGAGCCAGTGGAGGCGAGCGAGGGTGGGAGTGATGTGGTCCCGAAGCCTGGTGCGGGACAGTACACGAGCTGCAGAGTTCTGAATGACCTGCAGCTTGTGGAGGGAGGTGGCGGGAAGGCCGGCGAGGAGAGAGTTCCCATAGTCCAGCGACAGGGTAAATATGAGTTTGTATCTGGCGTGTTCCAGTATTGTTGTGCCTCAGCCAGCGAGATCTGGTATGGCCATCTGTGGGTCCGCTGGTAATGTCCGCGAGGAATAGCTGTGTTGGGCCTTCTGTCAAAATGGTCTAAATGTATCACCCTCTACATGGTGGCCATGGCAGTGGCCGATCTCCTGTTCGCCATCAACGATGTGGTTTTGAACCAGATACATTCTCTTTATTTCAATCACACATTTCTGGACATCACTCCCGTGTGTTCACTCAGATTGGTGCTGATGTCGGCGGTGAAACACATGTCAGTCTGGTTCACAGTGGCTTTCACCTTTGATCGCCTGGTCGCCATCTGTTGGGTGAAACTGAAAACAAGTTATTGCACCGAGAGAACAGCAGCCGTGGTTGTAGGAGTGATTTCTTCTCTGAGCTGTTTCATCAGCATTCCCTGGTACTTTATGTATGAGCCCAGAGAGATACTGAACAAAGTGCCTTGGTATTGCAAGTTCAAAGCGGTTTACTACACCTCTCCCACATGGATTGTATTTCACTGGTTTGTCACAATAATAACCCCGTTTGTTCCATTCTTTCTGATTTTGCTGATGAACGTGGTGACAGTCAGACACATTTTAGCGGCCAACAGAATCCGCAGAAACCTCCTGCACCAGAAAAGTAATAGTGGCAATGATGCAGAGATGGAGAACCGAAGAAGATCCATCATCTTACTCTTCGCCATATCAGGCAGCTTCATCCTGTTGTGGCTGATGGAAGTTTTACATTTCATATTAATGCGATCGTTAAACAGTTATTACTATCTAAGTTACAGAGACCCAGTGTATGTTGTCGAACAAGTGAAAGACGTTTTTAAAGTTTTGAGTTGCTGCACAAACACCGCCATTTACGCTTCAACACAATCTAAGTTCAGAGAGGATGTCAAATATCTCGTGATCTATCCGTTTAAACACATATTTAAACTATTTAAATAAAGGTAAATGTGTGCCACACGGTGTAATTTTTGAAATGTTGACAACGAATCATAATTTAATGAGTCAACCGATAGACTGCCTTTGATTTCAATCTGTGCGCTGCAATAAAATAATCCTTGTAATCGATATAGAGCATTGCCACGCCATCTGAAAGTGTTTCTCAGCATATACTGTCAAGTAGATTCCAGTTACCGGATGAATGCGGCTCCCTGGTTTTTAAGCATCCTTTTTGTTCTGTGAACGTTCTTCCAGATTCTATGATATTATTATTATTATTATTTAATTCCAAATTCCTTTGAAACTAGGCTCACCCAAAGTCAGCAATTACTATTTGCAGTTTAACTAGAAAATTGTATTAAGCATAAACTAATCATGCGCTCAAACGTAAATAAAAATAAATGAGAAGAAGATTCAAATAGGGGTCGATGAGGCAAGTTGAACTGACGGCCAAAGTCATACGTGAAGAAGGTTAGAAATGTAACAGAGAGAGAGAGGGCGAGAGATGTGGATCAGTGGGGAAGGAGACATAGATGTGTAGTTTAAGTTGGGTTATTGGGTGAGGAGAAGATCGAGGTGGCTTCTAAAATATAAGAATTCAATCATGTATCGTTCTTTGGGTAACGTTGAAAGGAAGAAAATCAAGTGTTCTCTTCACGTTGGTATTTTTTAGTCAATGACGACTTTTCCAAATTATGTGGCAAATAAACGCTGGAATTTTGTCCTGCAGAATACTTGTATTAGCAGCTAAATTGTACACAGTTTCCTTTCTGTCTTTCGTTATTTGCTGAGTTACCTTATCAGTCAATAAACAAACCACATAATTTGAACACCGCAACTGTGTCATATTGCATTCTCTTGTTATTCTAAAGATTGGCAGTTCAATTCGAGTCTGTAAGTATGTTGACCCCAGCGATGATGGAGTAAGGTATTGCTGTTATCAGCCGCGCGGCAATCACTATCTGCTGATGGAGGAGTTGGCGGTCACTAAGTATGTGATTGATTAGAGATTTGCTCGCCTTCCTGACCCACTGCAGCAATGGCCGGTATTATTCCACTCTCCACACTGAGGCCTCCCAACCGCCGGGTCCTGCTGCTGCCACACGAGGAAGTTCAACAGGGAGGGAGCGGAAGGTAGACGGTTAGACATGGTATCTCGCCAAAAAAATTCACCACCGGGACACATGCGGCCCGCGTGCCGCCATTTGGACACCACTTTTGTAAAGTATCGAGGCAGTGTATTGTGCAAGTAGTTGTGGCTGTCAAATTGCAGTGAAGTGAGCGTCCAATTTGTATTGATGGTGTTGTCAGCCAGGACACCAGGAGAAACTCTCTTCTATTTTTGACACACGTCATTGTACAGAATATTGTCAAACAAGTATATATATATATAGTCTTACCCACAAATACACGCACAAACAGCAACTCCTACACACAGCAGCACAGAAACACAGAAGTACAAGCAACGATAGATAAACACTCACAAACGCACACAGATATGCAAGGAGGGAATGAAACACACAGGCACATACGCAAACAGAGACACACACACATACTCACAGAACACACACACAGACACAACCACAGTCGCAAACAACAACAAGAAAAACATCAAATTGTATAGCGCCCTCCATGCCACACGGGGTGTTGTCCAAGTTACATACACGCGAACAGAGAGAAACACACATTGAAACAGATACATGATTAAAAGTTTGGTACAAGTCATGCCAAGCGACTGCAAGAAGGTTGGAAGGCAAACGAGATGGATTTCCGTCAGCTTTGGCTCAGGAAACTCCTACTATTTTCTTATGATCTTATGATCGTATCGCAGACAGATGTGAAATAAAGTGAAACGCCGTTAATATCTAATGGTTCCTTCTCATTAAAATGTCGGCGGTCACATTCGCCACGGATCAGAGTTTATCCCGCTATCATTTGAACAGGGACTGAACTCAGGATAAACTTCTCTGTGGAAGTGTGCTTGAAAGCCTAAGGATGAGATATATTTTCAGTGCGGCAGAATGCCATCTGTCCCCCTCAATATCCAGGTGGACTCCCAGGACCAGGGCTTCTCTCTCAGGCGGGTACCAGTTGAGGTCAGAGCTTCATATTCATCGCCAATTCTCAGTCACAATCCAAGCTTCAATCTTTTTCTGAACTGTCACACAACGGGACAAGTATGAGCCCTGAAGTTCTTCATTTGATCATCACCGAGACACGCTGGTGCTCAGGCAGCAAGACGAACGAATCAGGACGTCTTATAAAAGCTGACGGTCATCACATCAATTCAATTTTTCACAGTACGATACAACAGTATCGCAAATTCTTGAAAGAAAATTGTTTCAAGTTGATTACGAATTTATATTAATATTCTGTGTTGCAATTTCGGAGGCCAAATGCTCACTATATTCATCAACCAGGCGGTCAGAACTAAATGGGGTGATTTGGGGAAAGATGATCCCTGGCGAGGGGAAAGATATAGTTTTTGGGACAGACTTGGATAAGGTAAACCAGGGTGTCAGACAAAACAACTGCGGAATGGAGATATAGAGTCAGTCCAGAATAGCTGACAGAACCATAGTGTTCGCAATGTGAGGTATTTCAAGCATCCTGGTAATGTTGGAGGGTAGTAAGTACCTTCTTGTCTGTGTTGTCCTGTAGCTCAGTGGTTAGAGCACTCGCCTTGCAAGCAAGTCACCTGGGTTCAATTCCAGGCAGGGCGAAACCTTGGGTAAGTTCAGTTACTCCAAGCGCCTAATAATAATCCATCCGAAACGAAACAACAATAAATTGGTCATCTTCAATCCACGACAGTTTGAGGGACGCTGATGTGTGCAATTGTCTGCCGCGTTTCGACCAAAAGTATACAGTCAATTCGCTTTACAGTCTATTCTGTGAAGCGATTTGAGACGTTGAGAAGACGTGAACAGCTACATATGAAATGCAATGATTACTATTTATTATATTATTATTGTGATCTGATTGTGGCAGAGGTAGGGTGCTGGCGAACCTTTGACTGTTGTCACTCCGATGTGTTGTGTACAAGAAAAACATTTTGCAATTAAACAGCTCACCTCACGCAGGGAAGCATTTTCTACCGCCGGACAGTGGTGCAGCACAACTCTGAGACGGGAGGAGTGGAAGATGACTTTAGTCACTGCCGAATAGGAAGCTCTTCAGACGAGACCAAAAGATGGGGAAAGAATGGCCAAGTTTGTTGCGAGAGGAAGTTTGTTGCAGGGTTCCGGGCGAAGTGACTCNAAAAAGTGGCCAAAGATGGGAGTGGCTTTGGGTGGTAAATTGATTACAAATGTAGGAAGGCGTCAGGACACTTAATGAATTGGAAAGGAGTTTGAGTATCTTGAAATTTACCCCATCATTGAAAGGGGAGCCGGTAAAACTCGGCTATAACTGGGATCAGAATAAGATCATAAAAACTAAGGGAGGTGTAAATTACAGTCAAACACCGTTAATGTCTCAGGGTTTTACTTCTCATTAAACTCTCAACGTGCAAATTATCAATGGCTCAGTGCTTGTTCCGCAGTTATTGAAAAAAGCACTAAAGTAGAAATACATTTCTCAGTGAAAGTCTATGACAGTCTTGACATGAAATATGTTATCCACGGGCCTCACTCTCTGGGACAAGCGATTACGAGTTGAGAGCAGAGCTTCACATGATCCACGTTACTCAGTCAGAATTCAAGAGTGAATCCGTTTTAAACTGTCGAACAACCGGTTGGAGATCTAGCTTTATTCAGTTGAACATCACAGCGACACAACTCTGCCCTGGCAGCAAACATCATAAAGACGTCTTCAGAAAATGAAGGATATGATATCAATGTACATTTTTTACTGCATGTTACAAAATTGTGGAAGCTATGTTCTGCAATTCTTCACAGAAAATTGTTTCGCCTTCAACAATAATTTAGACTGACCTACCGACTTTCAACTTGAGAGTTCAAGATAAAACGCTTACCATGCCAGCAATACCAAACTGGGGGTTAGAGCTGAATGGGCTGAGAAAGGGAAAGATCATCATCAGGAAAGACAGGGATATATCAATTAAATGTAGACTTAAACAACAATGTAAAATCGATATATTTCCTATCCGGTGGTAGATCATAAACCTGGTGTGTGGGAATGGCTTAATTGCCATTTACAACAACAACAACAAGACTTCGTTTATAGAGCGCCTTTCACGTCCCAAGGCGCAGTAAAGTTTTGTCAGAAACAGAGCAGTGGGGAAACGGTCAGGGCGAGGGGAGGGAAGGGAGGGAGCGAGGAGGGGGCAGATAGTCGAGAGGGGAGCTGAAGGCGCGGTCAAAAAGAAGCGTCTTGAGACGGGCATTGCAGGAGGAAAGGGAGGAAGCAAGGCGAAGGCCCTGGGGGATGGAATTCCAGAGCCTTGGGACTGAGAGGCTGAAGGCCCGGCCACCGATGGTAGGGCGGTTGGGGCGGGGGATGTGGAGCAGACCGGAGCCAGAGGAACGGAGGGTACGGGCAGGTAGGTAGGGGGATAGTAGGTCAGAGAAGTAGGAGGGAGCAAGGCCGTGAACGGCCTTGTAGATGAGGATGAGGATCTTGAAATCGATCCTCTGGGGGATGGAGAGCCAGTGGAGGGGAGCGAGGGTGGCAGTCATGTGGTCGTTAAGCCTGATTCGGGACAGTACACGAGCTGCAGAGTTCTGAATGACCTGCAGTGTGGAGGGAGGTGGCGGGAAGGCCGGCGAGGAAAGAGTTCCCATAGTCCAGCCTTGAGGTGATAAAGGCGTGGACCAGGGTTTCAGCAGCGTGAGGGTGAGGTAATGCCGTAGTCTGGCGATGTTCCGGAGGTGATGGAAGGCGGTGCCAGTTGTGGCGCGGATATGGGGGAGAAAGGACAGCTCAGGGTCGAACAGAACCCCGATGTTCCTGAATGGCTTTGAGAGGTTTAGAGTGCAGCCTTGGAAGCTGATGCTATCAGCGCCAGAGGTGCGGATGCGCTGACGTGAGCCAATCAGAAGAGCCTCAGTTTTGCGCACGTTGAGCTGAAGAAAGTTGTCTCTCGTCCAGGACTCGATGTCGGACAGACAGCTGTCAGGACATCGGGGGTCGTGAAGTTGAGGGTAGAGGAGGAAAGGTAGAGTTGGGAGTCATCCGCATACATGTGGAAGTTAACCCAGGCAGACAGGAAAGGCTTGAAGTTCTACAAAACAGGCGCCTGTCCAACAGGTGGCGGTGCTGCACTGTAAATCCTCCCTGCGGTTTGCAGTGCAACACCACCGCCCAGTGGCTGCACCCGTTATTACAGCCGCAACATATGACACGAGAAAAAATCTTACTTTTCAACAACAGCAAACAAAACTGCATTTGTTTCTCCTCCTTCACGGAGGATCAGGACTCGGAGCTTCTCCTCAGTGTTGGCTTATAACTGAAGAATCCATTTTCATACCTTTCCATGTATTTATGTCAATAACCAGTTTCCCACTGAATCCCATGACATTGATTTTGTTGCTCAGTCCCTGGGTCTGGTTATCACCATCTAATGCTGGAGAGCGGTCAGACACAGACAGCGATTCACTGCTTCTCCATCTCTCCTGGTGGCTGTTGTGCATTTGAGGAAAATAATCATTTGCTGAAATTTACTCTGGGCTCAAATAAAATTAAAAACTTGCAGTACCACTTTACTGCCACCAGAGGGTGGGGCTGGACTGATGAACTGCCCACAATGTTCTCCGTAATAATAATAACAATAATAGTTATAATAATCCTGGCATTTGTTGTTGCGGTGTTCACGTCTTGCAGACGCCGCAAAGCGCTTGTTCAGTCAAATCCCTTCTCCTCCTTGAGGGGAGGTGACCAGCGTCTCCCTGGAGCTGATCTGGAGATTGGCAACTAATGTGGGAATGGAGCCCGTCCTGTGTGATGGTCACTCGGGTGGACACTGTGATCGCTGCCTGTCCCGAGCTGTGCATCTATTTGTGTTTGCGTGTGTGGGTGTGTGTATGTTTCTGCGTGTGTCTGTGCGTGCGTGTGTCTCTGTCTGTGTGGGTGAGTGTGTGCGCGCGTGCGTGTCTCTCTCTGTGTGTCTGTGTGTCTAACCCCCTGAGCTACAAGGACACATTGCATTGAATACTGCAAAAAACTCATTCACTACACTATCCTGTGAAGCGCGTTGAGATGTCTCAAATCATGATAAGGAGCTGGGTCAAAGACAAGGATAATTATTATTATCACAAAAATGGTTTTAAATTGCCCTAAATAACAAACACTGTCTGCAGTTCTTTATTAGTTTTTTAATGCAGTTTTTTAATAATGATTCATATTCTAATTATGGATAAATGTATTGCGCAAGTAGGAATGAAATTATTGGCAATATAAGTTTGTTTGATTCCAAATCCGTCATTTCTTCCATTTTTACACTGTATGTATACAGGAGAGACACCAGGAGACGTTGCGTGTATGTGGGAGATATTGGAAGAGGCTGTTTATACGAGAAAAACACTGGGAGAGCTGTTTCTGTACACATATGGTACTGGGAGAGGCTGTGTGAATACAGGAGAGACACCAGGAATGGCTGTGTGTATACAGGAGAGGCACTGGGAGAGCCTGTGTGTATACAGGAGAGACACTGGGAATGGCTGTGTGTATACAGGAGAGACACCAGGAATGGCTGTGTGTATACAGGAGAGGCACTGGGAGAGCCTGTGTGTATACGGGAGAGAAACTGGGAGAGCCTGGTTGTATACAGGAGAAACACTGGGAATGGCTGTGTGTATACGGGAGAGAAACTGGGAGAGCCTGTGTGTATACAGGAGAGACACTAGGAGTGGCTGTGTGTATACAGGAGAGACACTGGGATTGGTTGTGTGTCTACAGGAGAGACAGTGGGAGAGCCTGTGTGTATACAGGAAAGACACTGGGAGTGGCTGTGTTTATACAGGAGAGACACTAGGAGCGATTGTGTGAACACATGCCTGATAATCATCTCTCAAGAAAAAAACAATAATGATTTGATCACTCAATCCATGACAATTTGTGGGTCGCTGCTGTGCGCAATTGGCTGCCGCTTTTCCTCCACATATATACAGTCCAATATCTTTACAGCATATTCTGTAAAGCGCTTTGAGATGTCTAGAAGGTGTGATAAGGCACTGGAGCAAGTGCAAGAAATATATTATTTTTATTATTAATATTGTTACTGAGTGAAATCTTTTTCTCGCCCCGCCCAAAACCCTGCAGCACCACTTTACTGCCACCAGAGGGCGGTGCTGCACTTCGTAACTGCCCACAGTATTCTCAGCAAATTAATAACAGTAATATTCTTGTGATTCTATTTTGCGCTGTTCACTTCTTACAGACGCCACAAAGCGCGTGTATCGTAAGAAAAATCCCTTCTACTCCTTGAGGGGAGGTGAAAAGGGTCTCCATCGAGTTGATCTGGAGGTTGGCAACCAATGTGGGAATCAAGCCAGTCTTGTGTGATGGACACGAGGGTGGACATTGCGATCTCTGCCTGTCCCGCGTTGTGTGTTTGTGTAATTCTGTGTGTTTCTGTGTGTCTGTGTGTGTGCCTCTATGTGTATGTATGTATCTGTGTGTCTCTGTGTGTATATTTGTCTGTGTGTCTTTGCCACTGTGTATGAGTGTCTCTGACGGTATGTTTAAAGGGGTGTGTCTTTGTGTGCGCGTGTCTCAATCTGTGTGTGTGTCTTGGTGTGTCTGTGCATAGAGAAGAAACTTGCACAAGGTTTCGCCCCCTATTGGGGATTGACCCCCTGTCTCTGGCTTGCGAGGCGAGGGCTCTAAACGCTGAGCTACAGGACATGTTACAGAGACAGTTTACGGTATATACTGTGAAGCGCTTCGAGACGTTCCGAAGACGTGATAACACTCTGGATCAAATACAAGGATTACTATTATTATTATAAAAAGGGCTTTAACCCCAAAAAACCTCCTCTCCCTTTCAAGGCAGTGACGGCCTCGCTTTAAATCCCAAATATGGTCAACAGATCAAAATCCTGCACTGGCCCCGTGAACGAACCCAGCCCCGCCCCCGCCCCCGAACTCAGCCCCGCCCCCAAACCCAGACACGCCCCAGCTCCGGCCCGCCCCCAAACCCAGCTCCGCCCCTATTTGTCTCCTGTTTGTAGCAAAGCCTCCAGCGGCTGATTGATAGAGAGAGAGTGAGAAAGTGAGATTGAGTGTGAGAGAGAGGGAGACAGTTAATGCAAAAAGCGATTGATATACTTGGGATGAGTGCAGAATTGGGAATATTTTGCACTGATGCACTTTAAACCCCGAGGATCTGGGGGGAATTTACACCCGTTTCCCGTGTTAATCCCCGGCTGTGGGATTGCAATCAAAACCCAAAGTTAATGCAAAACCGTATTTATATCATTGTGATTAATGCAAACATTGGGGTTTATTAAACTATTGCACTTGAAACACCGCGGATATGGGGGCTTTTAAAACCGTTTCCCGTGTTGTACACAGAGAGCGCTTTATTATTTAAACAGAAAGTCAATGATAAATCCCATGGGTATCATTGGGATTAACGCAGATTTAGAAAGCCTGGGATGGGCTTTGAGAGGTCTGGCAGAAGTGATGAGGAGCTGTGTACAATGTGGGGATTATTATTGTCGAGATCAGGAGCTGAAAACTCCAGCCTGATGGTCGTTGTGTCACAGATGACTTACTTTAGACTTTTGTCTGTGCAAATTAGCTCTTTATTCGCTCACAAACACAACAGACGCTTCACAGTCGAGTCCGAGAAAGGATTGAGCCGTGGGCCCAGTGTGAAAGGTGTCATATAAACTACAAGCTTTATTGTATAAGGACACAGATTATAAAAGGTTCAGCCTCGTGGCCATCACAGCCAAACACAGGTCATGGCTGAGGGTTTCCTGCTCATTAATCTGTCACCCGGCAGATCCTCAGAGGCTCAGAGTTTTTGCCGCCGTCGTTATTACAGGGACTGAAGTAAGGATAAAGTTTCTCAGTGAAAGTCTGGGTGAAAGTGTGGAGATGAGACATGTTATCAGCGTTGTAAAATGTCACCTCTCCCCCCTCATAGTCCAGGTAAACTCCCACCTTCCCGGGTCTCTCTACCAGGGACAGGCGGAGAACTGTTGCACCAGCTTTATATTCATCCCCGTTTCTCAGATACACAACGCAGAATCCGTTCTCTGGTGACAGTGTGATCTTTCCTTTCCTGTTGACAGACTCTCGGGCCAATCCCACATCCCACTTTGTCTTGTTGGCCACCTGCACCTCCCAGTAATGTCTCCCTGATGTGAAGCCCTCAGACCCCAGGACAATGGCATATTTACTAAACCTCTTCGGGGAGTCCGGGAGCTGCTGCCGTGTGTCTCCGAGTCTCACGCTGGTCAGGTCCTCAGACAGGATGAGCTTGGGATGGGCTGTGTCAGGATCCAGAGTCAGAGAGGCCGGAGCTGAGAGAGAGAAACAACACAAAGTGGAGTGAGGGGACGTCTGAGAGCTCAGACTGTGTGTGAACACATCTAAAACTGGGGACACAATCCAGCTCAGAGGGTCACAGTCGGTGTGACGGTATGTGTGAGTGTGCGTGTGAGGGTGTGTGTGACGGTGTGTGTGGGGATGGTGTGTGAGCGGTTTATGAAGGTGTGTGTGAGAGGCTGTGTGAGGAATGTGTGAGT
>NW_024706018.1:0-15000 GCF_018977255.1 Callorhinchus milii | reverse complement strand
AGAGGACAACAAGCACTGTAACAGCAGACAGACAGACCGAGTCAGACACATAACCCCCCCACCCCCACACACACACACACAGAGGGACACACACACACACACACACACACACAGAGGACAGACAGACACACACACCACACACACAGAGGACAGACACACACACACACACACAAGAGACAGACACACAACAGAGACAACAGACACACACACAGAGGACACACACACACACACACACAGAGGATAGACACACACACACACACAAGGACAGACCACAGACACAGAGGACAGACAGACACACACACACACACACACACACACACAGCCAAACAGACAGACACACACACACACACACACAGGGACAGACAGACACACACACACACACACAGCAAACAGACAGACAGACACACACACACACACAGGGACAGACAGACACACACACACACACACACAGAGGGACAGACAGACACACACACAGAGGGACAGACAGACACACACACAGAGGGGCAGACAGACACACACACACAGACAAACAGACAGACACACACACACACACACAGGGACAGACAGACAGACAGACACACACACACGGGGGCAGACAGACAGACACACACACACACACAGACAAACAGACAGACACACACACACACACACACACAGGGACAGACAGACACAAACACACACACACACAGAGGGACAGACACACACACAGACAGAGAGACAAGTTGTGAGGCAGGAAACAGAGAGTAGGGATAAAGGGAATGTCCTCCGATCGGTGGGACGTGACAAGTGGTGTTCCCCAGGGGTCTGTACCGGGACCCCAGCTGTTCATCACATAATAACATATAATGTATATAAGTAACTTGGACGAAGGAATAGAAAGTTTTCTGCCCAAGTTTGCGGCCGAGACTAAGCTCAGAGGCTCAGTGAGTTGTGCAGATGGGAGCAGGAAGTCACAAGGGAACGTAAGAGAGATTAAGTGAGTGGACAGAGCTGCGGCAGATGGGGTTCAATGTAGGGAAGTGCGCGGTCATCCACTGTGGACCGAGAAAAGATAAAGCAGAATATTTTCTTCACGGCGAGAAATGAAGAGCTGTGGAGGAGCGGAGATTTGGGCTGAATGGCCTCTCCTCCTGTTCCTATCACACACACTCACACAGACACACACACCACGGACAGACAGACAGACAGAGAGACAGACACACACACACAGACACTCACCAGGTGTGGGCGGAGGGCAGTCTGTCTGTAGACCTGTCGTCGCGGTGAATCTGGAATTTCTGGATGCCGTTCATTCCCTCGAGGGCAGCAAAACCCTGCAGCGGCACCTTGGAGGTTCCCGTCACAAACTGCAGGAACTTGGCTCTGTCGGCCTGGTCAAAGGACCTCAGCGCTCGCCAGAACCACTGGATCTGAGAGGGAAATGGGGGGAGAGAGAGGTGGGGCAAGAAAGGAGGGGTAAAGGTGGGGTGGGAAAGAGGGGGGGGGAGAGAGAGAGAGAAGAGAGAGAGAGAAAAGGGGAGAGTCGGGGGGGGGGGAAGGGGAGAGAGAGAGAGAGATGAGTGTAATAATAATAATAATAATCCCGGCGTTTGACCCATCACCTGATCACGTCTTCGAGACGTCTCAAAGCACTTCACGGGACACACGGTAAAGTGTAGTGACTGTGTGTTTTGTGGGTGAAATGCGGCAGCCAATTGTGCACAGACACAATGGGCCCCTCTCCCCCTTCTTCCCCCTCAATTCCTGTTAGTATGGAGGTGGCTCCTGGATGGAGGTATCTCCTGTATGGAGGTGTATGGAGGTGTCTCCTGAATGGAGGTGTCTCCAGGATGGAGGTGTCTCCAGGATGGAGGTGTATGGAGGTGTCTCCAGGATGGAGGTGTCTCCAGGATGGAGGTGTATGGAGGTGTCTCCAGGATGGAGGTGTCTCCAGGATGGAGGTGTCTCCAGGATGGAGGTGTCTCCAGGATGGAGGTGTCTCCAGGATGGAGGTGTCTCCTGGATGGAGGTGTCTCCAGGATGGAGGTGTCTCCAGGATGGAGGTGTCTCCTGGATGGAGATGTCTCCTGTATGAAGGTGTGTCCTGGATGGAGGTGTCTCCTGGATGGAGGTGTCTCCTGTTAGTTACCTGTATGGAGTTGACCTGATATTTGTGATATTCCGTGTTGCCTTTCAGATCGTCAATGTCGATGGTGGGCAGCCCCGAGATCAGCAGCTCCAGCTCCTGCTCCGTGAAGATCGAGATCAGTCGCTTGGGAATAATCTCGTAGAATCCCTCGAGGAACGCTGCCAGCTGTTTCCTGATGGCTCCTGTCCCCCCACCGCCCAAAATACACATATCAATACACGTCTCTGTCCCAACTCCCCAGGTCCACCATCCACCCCAATTCCTCAACTCTCTCTCCCTCCCCCTCTCCCGCTCACTCCATCCCGACTCCCCCAAGTCTCTATCCCCAGTGCTGGACAGACAAAAGGCTCTCTCTTTCCCTCTCTCTCTCTCGGTGTTAACCCCTTCAGGACCACTTACCCGTCATCTTCATCTGACAAACCAGATGGACGTATTCCTTTTTGTTGTCTTCGTTGACGATTATGTGGGTTCCGTTTGCTTTCAACTCCCGCACCTCGCACACCCCAAACTCCTGAACCTACAACAACAACAACAACAACAACACTCCCCATTATAGGCTGTTACAGCGGCTCTCAACGACGGCAACAACAATAATAATCCACGTATTTGACCCGGCGCCTCATCACGTCCTTCAAACGTCACAGAATATACAGTAAAGTGTAGCGACTGTGTATTTTGTGGGCGAAACATGGCAGCCGAGTGAGCACAGCGACGTCCCACAAACTCACTTGGAGAGATTATTACCCCCAGAAAGCGATCCACCAATCGACTAACAACCAGGGTCCTACTCACTGCTGGTAAACAGGCGTGTGCGTGTGCGTGTGTGTGTGTGGGGGGGGGGGGGGCTGTCACTGTTAGTTACCTGTATAGAGATGTCCCTAATACAGTAAACATCAAACTAACCTCGGTGCTGAACGTGAGCTCAGAGCCCAGTGTGACCACACCATTCTCCAACAAGTAAACCAGCCCCTGATAAAAGTGGTAATCCTCACTCTCCATGTCCGTGTATCTACAGAGAGAGAGAGAGAGAGAGAGGTGAGTGAGAGAGAGAGACAGAGAGTGGTAATCCTCACTCTCCATGTCTGTGAGGGGGAGAGAGAGAGAGACAAAGACACACAGTGAGGGCTCTGGGCTGGGCTGTGTGAGTAAATGAGTGAGTGTGTGAGTGTGAGAGGGAGTGAGTGAATGAGAGTGAGTGAGAGCGAGCGGGCGGGCGGGCGGGCGAGTGAGTGAGTGAATGAGCGAGCGTGAGTGTGTGACAAGAGTGAGTGAGAGAGTGAGTGAGAGTGAGAGGGAGGGAGGGAGAGACAGAGAGAGAGAGAGACCAGGTTTACCTGACGGACTTGCCCAGGATGTGCTTGTAGAAGGAGCGGGTGAAGTAACAGTCGAGGAGACGGTTGTCGTACACGGCTTTGGCTACGATACGACCCACAAACTTGAAGTAGCTGAGGTGGTTGGGGTTGCAGTGAGAACAGGGGTTGATGGTGTATGTGACCCGGTCCCCAGGGGAAGTGCGGAACAGGGCGTACATAGGGTTAAACATCTCCCGAGAGATGATCATGTACCACTCCCTGAGCAAACCTCCAGCGTCCTGACCTTCCTCCCCCTCAAACACTATGTACCTGTGGGGCACGGAGACACGATCAGTAAACTCTGCTCCTCCGCTCACAGCCACACGGGAATATTCCTTGTGTTTAACCGGATGTTTTACGGGCGGATTGGAGAGAAAAGAGAAGGAGAGAGAGAGAGAGAGAGAGAGAGAGAGGCGGACGGAGTGAGAGAAGAGAAGAGGGAGCGGGAGAGAGAAAGAGAGAGAGAGGAGAGGAGAGCGAGGGATAGAGAGATAGTGAGAGGAGAAGAGGGACAGAGAGATAGTGAGAGGAGAGGAGAGAGGGATAGAGAGATAGTAAGAGGAGAGAGAGGGAGGGGGGATAGAGAGCGAGGGAGAGGAGAGGAGAGAGAGGGGGATAGAGAGATAGTGAGAGGAGAGGAGAGAGAGGGGGATAGAGAGATAGTGAGAGGAGAGGGGAGAGAGGTGGATAGAGAGATAGTGAGAGGAGAGGGGAGAGAGAGGGATAGAGAGATAGTAAGAGGAGAGAGAGAGGGGGGGCTAGAGAGCGAGGGAGAGGAGAGGAGAGAGAGGGGATAGAGAGATAGTGAGAGGAGAGGAGAGAGAAGGGGATAGAGAGATAGTGAGAGGAGAGGGGGAGAGGGGGATAGAGAGATAGTGAGAGGAGAGAGAGGGATAGAGAGATAGTAAGAGGAGAGAGAGGGGGGGGGATAGAGAGCGAGGGAGAGGAGAGAGAGGGGGATAGAGAGATAGTGAGAGGAGAGGGGAGAGAGAGGGATAGAGAGATAATGAGAGGAGAGGGGAGAGAGAGGGATAGAGAGACAGTAAGAGGAGAGGAGAGAGAGGGATAGAGAGATAGTGAGAGGGGGGGGGGGGGATAGAGAGCGAGGGAGAGGAGAGGAGAGAGAGGGGGATAGAGAGATAGTGAGAGGAGAGGAGAGAGAGGGGGATAGAGAGATAGTGAGAGGAGAGGAGAGAGAGGGGGATAGAGAGATAGTGAGAGGAGCGATGGCTTACAGTCTGTTTTTCATCTCCTCAGGAGATTTTCGGTGAAGTTCTCGATACGAATCCTCAAAGACGTGATCCCTCCGGACGTGTACAGCCAAATCCTCCTTCCTGATCCCCTCGTCCAACCTCTCCAACTCTTGCCGGAAATACCTGTGGAGAGAGAGTGTAGTGACTGTGTGTGGACAGCAGTGAGTGTGTACAGCAGTGTGTGTGTGTACAGCAGTGTGTGTGTGTGTGTACAGCAGTGTGTGTGTGTACAGCAGTGTGTGTGTGTACAGCAGTGTGAGTATGTACAGCAGTGTGTGTGTGTGTGTGTGTACAGCAGTGTGTGTGAGTGTGTACAGCAGTGTGTGTGAGTGTGTGTGTATACAGCAGTGTGTGTGTGTACAGCAGTGTGTGTGTGTACAGCAGTGTGAGTATGTACAGCAGTGAGTGTGTACAGCAGTGTGTGCGTGTACAGCAGTGTGTGTGAGTGTGTACAGCAGTGTGTGTGTGTACAGCAGTGTGTGTGTGTACAGCAGTGTGTGTGAGTGTGTACAGCAGTGTGTGTGTGTACAGCAGTGTGTGTGTGTACAGCAGTGTGTGTGAGTGTGTACAGCAGTGTGTGTGTGTACAGCAGTGTGAGTGTGTACAGCAGTGTGTGTGTACAGCAGTGTGTGTGGGTGTCTGTGTCCGTGTGTGTCTGTGTCCAGGCTCAGTCAGTCCCACGGTCTTTCTCTCCCCACCCTTCCTCTCTCCCCCCTCGCCCCCCCTCCTCTTTTGCCCCCCCCCTCCCCCCCCTCTCTGCCCATCCCCCCTCCTCTTTCCCCCCCACCCCCTCTCACTCCCTCCCCCTCCTCTCTCTGCTCCCACCACCCTCTCTCGCCCGCCCCTCTCTCGCGTCCCCCTCTTGCCCCCTCCTCTCTCCCCCCTCCGCCCCCTCTCTCGCCACCCCCACCTCTCTCTCGCCCCCCCACCCCCTCTCTCGCCCCCCTCCCCCCCTCTCTCTCACTACAAACGTACTTGCGTTTGACATCGAAGTCGAGGATCCGGATGTAATCGACGAGAACCGCGAAGGGGCCGTCAGCCAAGTGTGTGGTCGACTGTCTGAGTATCTGGTTCAGCACCGTACGGTGTGTCTCTGTAACATACAAACACCAGGGACACGTCAATAACACACACACACGCATGTCAGGAACACGTCAGTAACACATACACACACACACACACAAGTCAATCAATCACACAGACACACACAGATCACATACACAGACACACACAGCTCACACACACACAGACACACACACACACACACACACAGTGGGTTGAAGGCAATGACCTACCTGCGAAGCGGAGGAATTTCTGTGTGTCTGGGGGCAGGTTGGAGGAGATGTGCATGGAGGAGGGCTCGCGGGAGAAGAAGGGGTCGAGGGAGGAGGGGGTGGCAGGGGTGACGGGGGCCGGGGACAGAGGTGGGGCCTCGTCCTTGATGTGTGCAAGCTGGCTCTCTCTCGTGTCCCTCACTGGGGGCTTGCTCTCCCGTTCCGTGGCGTGGACAAGGAAAAAGGCCTCAACAGCCGGCTGTAACACTGAGAGAGGAGCGTTCACAGTGAGTGTGAGAGACAGAGACAGAGACAGAGAGGGAGAGAGGGAGAGAGACAGAGAGAGAGAGAGAGACACACACACACAGGGAGAGCAAGACCGAGAGAGAAAGAGACAGAGAGACAGGAAGCGTTCACAGTGAGTGAGAGACAGGGAGAGACAGAAAGAGACACACAGGGGGAGAGAGACACACACACAGTGAGAGAGAGAGACACACACACAGTGAGAGAGAGAGAGACACACACACAGTAGAGAGAGAGAGAGAGAGACACACACACAGTGAGAGAGAGAGAGAGAGAGAGAGACACAGTGAGGGAGACAGAGACACACACACAGAGACACACACAGTGAGAGACAGAGACACACACAGAGAGAGAGAGACACACACAGTGAGAGAGAGATACACACATAGTGAGAAAGACAGACAGTGAGAGACACACACAGTGAGAGAGAGACACACGGTGAGGGAGACAGAGACACACACACACACAGAGACACACACAGTGAGAGACAACGAGACGCACACAGAGACAGAGACACACACAAGAGAGACAGACAGTGAGAGACACAAACACACACACACACACAGTGAGAGAGAGAGAGAGAGAGAGACACACACAGTGAGAGAGACATGTCTCCCCACCGCCTCCCGCTGCTGCCTTACCCAGCACTGCGTGCTGATCGTGTGATTCCTCGAGCTCCTTCAGACACTCTCCGAGCATATCCCACAGCTCGTCCAGACTGAGCTGCTCACTGAGCAACGGCAGATCCGGACCCTTCTCCTCCTCCTTGTCCTGCTCCGTGGCCTGGCTGGCCTCCGAGCCTGGGGGGGGGGGGGGGGGAGACACACATAGCCTGTCACACACACAGCTACAGCCACAGCAACCTGAACACACACACACAGCCACCCCGCGCGCACACACAGCCACCCCGCACACACACACACACACACAGCCACCCCGTGCGCACACACAGTCACCCCGCACACGCACACATCCACACAGCCACCCCGCGCACACACACACATCCACACAGCCACCCCCGCGCGCACACACAGTCACCCGGCTCACACACAGCCACCCCGCACGCACACGCATACACACAGCCACCCCGCACACACACACATCCACACAGCCACCCCGCACGCACACACAGCCACCCCGCACACGCACACACGCGCACACACAGCCACCACACACACATCCACCCCGCGAGCACACAAAGCCACCCCACGCGCGCACACACACACACTCACACAGCCACCCTGCACACACACACACACACACCTCACACAATCACACACACAGATATAGCCGCACGCACACACGTACCCAGTGACTGTGTCTCGGGATTCGCCGGCAATGGTTCATCCACGTCCATCGGGGATTCCTCTCTGCGAGTGGCAGCCTCAGCCTGGTTTGACTCGGACTTTTTAAGAAAGAAAAAAGTCAAATGTTCGGCCACTTAACAAGTGCTTAACCTCGTGCTCGTCAGCGCACACACACACACTCACACACACACACCATATACACACATTCACACACACAATCACACGCACACACACACATACACCACACACACACACACACATACTCACACATTCTCACACACACATGTACACACCACACACACACTCACACACACACTCAGACACTCACACACCATACACTCACACACACACACCCACATACTCACACACACTCACAGACACACACTCACAGACACACACACTAACACACACTCAGATACACACACTCACACACACGCACTGCGCTAAAGTTAAAACAATTACATTTTAAACAAATGTACAGACAGGTTAGTGCAGAGGAGGGTTAATGGGAGGAGAGCGAGTGAGGGCGGCAGCGATGTATAGAGCGAGGGAGGGAGCGAGGCCAGTGAGGGAGTAAGGAGGGAGGGGCGTGCGAGGGAGAGGGAGCGAGAGAGGGTACGTGCGAGGGAGAGGGCGATGGAGGGAGTGAGAGAGCGAGGGACACAGAGAGAGGGAGTCCCTGGCTGGGAGCGGGGATCATGCTAACCATGGCTGATTGCTGCTGTCTTCTGGTTCGCTGCCCGTCACGTACCATTTGTATAATAGCGTCAGCCTCAGCTTCCAGCTGCCGCACAGCTGCCTGTATACTACTGGCTGAGCCCAGAGCTGAGGAGCCTGCGGGGGAGAGAGGAGGAGAGGTGTGGTGGGGGGAGAGAGAGAGGGGGAGAGAGGGGGGAGGTGGGGGGAGAGAGAGAGAGGTGGGGGAGAGAGGAGAGAGGGGGGTGGAGGTAATAGAGAGGGAGGTGCAGGTGGGGTGGAGAGGCGGGGGGAGAGAGCGGGGAGAGAGAGAGAAGGGGAGAGAGGAGAGAGAGGTGGGGGGGGAGAGAGTGGGGAGAGAGAGGTGGGGAGGAGAGCGGGGAGAGAGGGGGGGGCGGGCAGGGGAGAGGGACAGGGGAAAGAGAGGGGAGAGGGGAGAGAGAGAGAGAGAGAGAGAGAGAGAGGGAAGAGAGAGCGCGGGGAGGGGAGAGAGAGTGGGAGGAGGGAGACAGGGAGAGTGGGGGGAGAGAGAGAGAGAGAGAGAGAGACAGAGTGTTGGAGATGATACCAGAGAGATATGCAATATAACTATATAACGCAAAGCCCCACACCCGCCTGGTCCTCACTTCACTGCGTTGTGTAGAGAGAACCTTACAAACAGCACAGGAGGAGGCCATTCGGCCCATCGCGTCCGTGCTGTCTCCTTTAAGGGCAAACCTTTTTGAGCCCCGTTTCCCTGTTCACCCCCACCTTCGTTCACCCCAGACACGATTAAACCACCACCACCGCCCCGGGGCTCGACCCGGCGCCCGATCACGTCGTCGCGTGCAGTGACCGTGCGCGTGGTTCGGGGGCGAGAGGCGACGGCCCCACAAACAGCCGCGGGGGTTGAAGCCACCGAATTGCTTGTGACGATTATTTTAATTCGGAGGGTTTTATAGGCTCCCGGAAAAGCGATCCGCCCCCAATCGGTTCCCCGGTCACTCCCAGGGTAACAACACACCACGATTAAATTATTAGGGATCATCCAAAGTCGCTTTGATAATCATAATAATAATAATGATAATAAATACTCATAGCAATGCCCGTGTGTGCGGCTGCTGACGCTTACCGAGTCGGCCCGTCTGCTTGGCCTTTTTGTTCGCCCGACGCGTGGCGTCTCGCAGTTGGATGATGACTTGGAGGATGCGGAGGAAGAACTTCTGGGTGGAGGTTTTCGACGTGAGCATCGACATGGAGGGCAACTGCAGCTCCCGGCCTCCGAGAGGTCGCTTCTGAGCAGCCACAATCACCACGTTCTCTGTCGTGTTGAACCTGAACCGCCCGTAGGTGAGAGACAACAAACTGGGGTGTTAATACCTCTCCCTCCGTGGCTGTCTCACTCTCTCTCTCTCTCTCTCCCATCGCTCTCTCCCCGTGTGTCTCTCTCTGTCTCACTCTCTCTCTCTCCATCGCTCTCTCCCCGTGTATCTCTGTCTGTCTCACTCTCTCTCTCTCCATCGCTCTCTCCCTGTGTATCTCTCTCTGTCTCACCCTCTCTCTCTATCGCTCTCTCCCTGTGTATCTCTCTCTGTCTCACTCTCTCTCTCTATCGCTCTCTCCCCGTGTGTCTCTGTCTGTCTCCCTCTCTCTATCGCTCTCTCCTCTTTGCGTCTCTCTCTCTATCAGCCTGTAGGTGAGACACAACAAACTGCGGTGTTGATACCTCTCCCTCTGTGCCTGTCTCACTCTCTCTCTCACTCTGTCTCTCTCCATCACTCTCTCGCTCTGTCAGCCCGTGGGCGAGAGACGAAGACAAACTGGGGTGTTGATACCTCTGTCTGTGTCTGTCTGTGTGTATGGCTGTCTGTGTCTCTCTATCACTCTCTCCCCCTCCGTCTCTCTCTCTCTCTCTCTGAGAGACAGAGACAAACTGGGGTGTTACCTTTTCCCTGTGTCTGTCTCTCTCACTCTGTGTGTCCGTGTGTGTGTATATCAGTCTATCTCTCCCCCTCCATCTCTTTCTCTCTCCCTTTCTCTCTATCTCTATCAGCCTGTAGGTGACTGAACGTGCTGACACCGAGCGCTCCCCTCTCTCCCCTTCCCCTACCCCGCCAGTCGATGGGAGAGAGAGGGAGGTGGGGGGGTGGGGGGGAAAAGTGGTGACAGACTCTCCCTTTCTCACCTGCTCAGCATCTTGCCCTTCAGTTTGGCCATGTGCGGCTGATCATCGTGGCTGAGCTCTGGGGGCTGACTGTCAGCCTGAGCTCGTCTCTGCTGCTCCAGGTTATACTCTCGTAACTCAGCCAGCAGCGTCCCTGTGGGCAGAGAGAGAGAGAGAGAGACATAACACCACAGGCCCGACAGCACTGGAGCCCATCGTGTCTGTGCCTGTGCCGGAGCAGCGACAACAACAACAGCAGCAGCAGCAGCGCCCTTCACATGGGGTAGTGTCCGGAATGATTGACGGTGGTGAAGTCTGACCCCGAGCCGGGGGGGGGGGGGAGTAGAGGGGTGGGGAGAGGGAGGGAGAGGTGACCGTCAGCACCATCAAAAAGGAAGGCCTTTAGGTGGGATTTGGAGGTGAGGAGGGAGGGTCCTGTCCAGCCCGGCCGGGAATCGAACCCAGGTCCTCTCACTTGCGAGGGGATTGTGGTAACCTCTCGGCCCCTGAGCTACAGGCGTCCCACAGGATGACCTACCTATCTGCTGACACAGGGTGTAGCCGAGCTGCCGAGCTCCGCTCAGTAGTAGTTTGAGGACGGTGTCTCTGGTTCCCGGTTCCCCGCGGGACAACTGTAATAGGATGTTAGCTGCGTCCTCCAGACCCTCCTCTGAACACGAGTGTGACGTCAACACCTGCCAGGAGAGGAGAAAACAGTCACTGTGGGTAACAGCCGGGGGGGGGGGGGGGGAGAGAGAGAGAGAGACACACACACACACACACACACACAGGGGCTCAGTCACTGCGGCCAGCAAGTAGGGAGAGAGAGAGGGGGGATTGGGGAGGGTTGGGGGGGGAGACAGACAGTCAGAGAGAGAGAGACAGAGAGAGATAGAGACGCATGAGAGAGAGAGAGAGAGAGAGAGAGACAGAGAGAGATAGAGACACATGAGAGAGAGAGAGAGAGAGAGATGAAGAGACGAGACACACACAGACACACAGTCACGTTACCTCCACTGACAGCTGGAGCTGTTTCTCTGTGAGGCCTGAGGTGGGGGCTTTGCTGTCGCTGCTGCTGCCGCCGGTCTCCCCCACCCTCGCCGGGGACTTGGCCACTTTCTGAGTCGCTGCAAAACACGTCAAGACACACGCAACACGTTTACACTGGGATCAGCCTCGCTGCTCTCTCTCTCTCTATCTATTGCTCGGTCTCTTTTCCCCTCCCTCCCTCCCTCTTTCCCCTCTCTCTGTCCCTCTCTCCCCTTCTCTCTCTCTCTCTCCCTGTGCCCCCCTCACTCTCCCTCCCCCAGTACTCACGTGTAGCAGTGACGTTGGCTGTTGTGTTGACGCTGAGGTTGGGGTTGGGGGTAAGGCTAGGGTTGGGGGTGGCTGTGAGGGGGGGGCAGGTGGCGCTGCTGTTACTGTTGCTGTGGCTGTTGCTGTGGCTGTTGCTGTTGCTGTGGTTGGGGCTGATCTCCGTGGCCTTGTTGTCGGGGAGGGCGATGGAGATGAGGGAGAGGAGACGGAGCAGTTTCTCGGTGAGCAGCGAGCTGCGGCGGATGACGGGGTGAGAGAGCATGTTCATGAGCTGCCCCAGGGGCGAGGACTCCAGGCTGCCTTGACTGCTCTCCCCCTCGCTGCCCGGCAGAGGCAGAGCCTTGATTGAGGTCTTCCCCTTGCGGCTCACGTTCATGTTGTCCAGTTTGACCAGAAGGTCCCAGAAGTCGGTGGAGATGGAGCTGGAGGTGGAGCCAGCTCCGGCCGGGCTCGGGCTCTGTCCCTGTGCCTGGCCCTGGCCCTGTCCAGGGCTGGTCGCTGCCGGCCTCCCCAGCTTCTCTCTGTCTGTCTCCCCGCAGCTGTCTTTACTGCGCTGCTGTGTGAAGTGACTGGGGAATACCTGAGGGAGAGAGAGAGAGAGAGAGAGAGGGTGAGAGTGCGAGAGAGAGAGAATAATAATAATAATAATAATAATAATCCTTGCATTTGATATAGCGCTTTTCACGTCGGGAGGACGTCCCAAAGCGCTTCACAGAATAGACTGTAAAGTGAATTGACTGTATATTTGTGGGAGAGGGAGGCAGCTTGAGAGAGCGAGAGAGAGGGGGGAGAGGGAGGGAGTGTGAGGGAGAGAGATGGGGTGAGGGGGTGAGAAGAGCGAGAGCGAGGGAGGGGAGGGGGAGGGGGAGGGAGTGTGAGGGAGTGAGAGAGGGGAGAGAAGGGAAGGAGACAACACAGAGAGAGGGGGGGGGGGGAGGTTACCTTGGCGAGCTGGATGAGGGTGTCTAACACGTGTCTACAGACCACGGGAGCTGCCTGGGGGTGGATGTGGACGGTGGAGCCACAGCCGGGATGCTTCTCCGAATGCTTCCGCCCTCCCGACCGCTGTATCTGGAAGATGTTGGTGCGACAGCCCAGAGCAGCGTCCATGGACACGGAGAGCCACGACAGCTGGCTGGTGGCTTTGGCCTCCACCTTGTGGAGCAGGTCCAGGGTTTTCTGTTCGTGTAGAGCTAGGGCTCCGGTGCCAGGGGGAGGAGGGGGCGGGGGAGAAGCCAGGCAGCTCTTGACCTTCTTGCCCTTCTCCTCCAGGTGTTTGGGGATCTCGATGCACAGCTCGCTCTCGCTGCTCCGCTGCAGGATGGACAGCAAGCTCTTGATGACCCAGTTGCGGGTCTGGGTGTGATAGCAGAGGTTCCTCAGCACACGGTGAAGGCGGCTGGTGTTCAGCTTCGGCTCGTCCACAAACAGCAGCACCAGCAGACAGGACAGGGCCTCGTGGTCCAACAGCAAGCGTCCGCGGAGGCGCAGGAGGCTGTCCACGTTACTGCTGCTCGAGGCTCTGAGGAGGAACATCTCAAGGTTACACCTCGATCCACACCCCGACTCCCCCCAAGTCTCTACCCATCTCCCTCTTGCCCTGAGGCAAGCTGACACATACTGTGGCTGTGGCTGTGGTGCCTGTGATGTTGTGGCTGTGGCTGTGGTGCCTGTGATGTTGTGGCTGTGGCTGTGGTGCCTGTGATGTTGTGGCTGTGGCTGTGGTGCCTGTGATGTTGTGGCTGTGGCGCCTGTGATGTTGTGGCTGTGGCTGTGGTGCCTGTGATGTTGTGGCTGTGGCGCCTGTGATGTTGTGGCTGTGGCTGTGGTGCCTGTGATGTTGTGGCTGTGGTGCCTGTGATGTTGTGGCTGTGGCTGTGGTGCCTGTGATGTTGTGGCTGTGGTTACGGTACCTGTTATGGCTGCCGCTGCCCCACTGAAAGGCCCCACTTCGCTGCACCGCGAGGCGTGTGTACTGCACTCCTCGGTTTCCTCCCAGCCGTCCAGTGAAACCTGGTTATAAACAAAGTACACGTCAGTGACACGTTACACACCCTCACACACATACACCCCTGCACACACCACAGGTGCATATCAGTGACATGTTACACACACTCACACACACGCACAAACACACTCTCACACACACCCTAATATATACAAACACAGGTACACGCCAGTGACATGTTACCACCCTCACACACATACACCCATGTGTGCGCGCACGCACACACACACAATATATACACACACAGGTACATATAGTGAGATGTTGCACACACTCCCCTTCACACACATACACACCCTCACACACCACGACACTCTCACACAGACACACAACACACACCATTACACACACACGACACACAAGGGGAGGGAGTGGACAGGCGACTGCAGTGCTCACAGAGCGGAGTTAACTCCTCGTTACCTGTGCTGCGGAGGATGGCAGAGAGGGCAGAGGAGCTGCTGTGACTGAACAGCCTCTCGTGCATGAGCTGCCGCTGCCTGGCCTCCTGCTCTCTCCTCAGGGCCTGGGCCTCGGCAGCAATGTCCGGGGGCATCACAGCCAGGACACTGTCCTCCATGTCCTCCAGCACACTGCGCCTCAGGTCAGAGGGCAAGGTCTGGATAAAAGTCACCGGGTCCATCGGGGGTGTCAGGGTTCGCTGTGTGCGCCAGCTCTCGCCGCTGCTGCTCTACTCTCTGCTGGGCAAGGACCTGGGATAGCACCATTAACATCAACACTAACATCATCATCAACATGATGCGTGTGTGTGTGAGAGGGTGTGTGTGTGTGTGTGAGGGTGTGTGTGTATGTGAGGGTGTGTGTGGGTGATGATGTGTGAGGGTGTATGTGTGAGAGTGTGTGTGTGTGAGGGTGTGTTAGGGGGTACGTACCTCCTCCTGGATGGCGGGGGGCAGGGCGGCCAGGAACTCAGGGCTGACCTCGCTGACGGGCTGGGTACCCACCAGAGAAGCAGCAGCAGCAGCAGCGACAGCAGTGGCTACAGTCGCTGCCGTCGCTCTCTCTCTCTCCCGGTCTCGCTCTCTCTCCCGCTCCCTCTCGCGCACCCGGTTCGGAGGCCGGATTCCCAGCTGGTTCTGTAGCACTTCCCTCCGGATATCCTCAGGCAGCGCTGCCAGGAAAGAGGGGTCCACTCCCTCGGGCAGACTGATCCCTGCCGGGAAAAACACACACAGGTACAGGCACAACAACACAGGCTACA
>NW_024706017.1:0-17167 GCF_018977255.1 Callorhinchus milii | reverse complement strand
TCCTCACAACACTCTCTCCTCTCCTCACACACTCTCTCTCCCCTCACACTCTCTCTCTCTCTCACACACTTTCTCTCTCTCTCACACTCTCTCTCTCTCTCTCTCACACACTCTCTCTCTCCTCACACTCTCTCTCCTCACACACTCTCTCTCTCTCCCTCACACTCTCTCTCCTCACACACACTCTCTCTCTCTCCCTCACACTCTCTCTCTCTCCTCACACACTCTCTCTCTCCTCACACTCGCTCTCTCTCCCTCACACTCGCTCTCTCTCCCTCACACTCTCTTCTCTCCTCACACACTCTCTCTCTCCCCTCACACACTCTCTCTCTCTCCTCACACACTCTCTCTCTCTCTCTCCTCACACACTCTCTCTCTCCTCACACACTCACTCTCTCTCTCCTCACACTCTCTCTCTCTCTCCCCACACTCTCTCTCTCCTCACACACTCTCTCTCTCTCTCCTCACACTCTCTTCTCACACTCACTCTCTCTCTCTCCTCACACACTCTCTCTCTCTCTCCTCACACTCTCTCTCTCTCCTCACACTCTCTTCTCACACACTCTCTCTCTCTCCTCACACACTCACTCTCTCTCCTCACACTCTCTCTCTCTCTCCTCACACACTCTCTCTCTCTCCTCACACACTCTCTCTCTCTCCTCACACACTCTCTCTCTCTCCTCACACTCTCTCCTCACACACTCACTCTCTCTCCTCACACACTCTCTCTCTCTCCTCACACTCTCTTCTCACACACTCACTCTCTCTCCTCACACACTCACTCTCTCCCCTCACACTCACTCTCTCCTCACACACTCTCTCTCCCCTCACACTCACTCTCTCCTCACACACTCTCTCTCTCTCTCCCCTCACACTCTCTCTCCTCACACTCTCTCTCTCTCTCCTCACACACTCTCTCTCTCCTCACACACTCACTCTCTCTCTCCTCACACTCTCTTCCTCTCTCCTCACACTCTCTCTCTCTCCTCACACACTCTCTCTCTCCTCACACTCTCTCCTCACTCTCTCCTCACACACTCTCTCTCTCCCTCACACTCTCTCTCTCTCCTCACACACTCTCTCCTCACACACTCACTCTCTCCTCACACACTCTCTCTCTCCTCACACTCTCTCTCTCTCCCTCACACTCTCTCTCTCCTCACACACTCACTCTCTCCTCACACTCTCTCTCCCCTCACACTCTCTCTCTCCTCACACTCTCTCTCTCCCCTCACACTCTCTCTCTCCTCACACACTCACTCTCTCTCCTCACACTCTCTCTCGCCTCACTCTCTCTCTCTCTCTCCCTCACACTCTCTCTCTCCCTCACACTCACTCTCTCCTCACACTCTCTCTCTCTCTCTCCCTCTCCCCTCACACTCACTCTCTCCTCACACACTCTCTCTCTCTCTCTCCCCTCACACTCTCTCTCCTCACACTCTCTCTCTCTCTCCTCACACTCTCTCTCTCTCTCTCGCGCTCACTTTCTCCTCCGTCGCCGCCGCTCTCAGTCACGGCGCATGCGCTGCTCCGCCGCTTGCATGCCGGGAAGCCGAGGGTGGCGTCAGTGCGCAGGCGCGCCCGCGCGCGGGGGCTTGTGGGAGTTGTAGTTCTCCCTTCCAGTGACCAGCCAATCAATCAATCGAGTGATCAATCCATCAATCAAGTGATCAATGAGTCAATCAATCAGTCAATCAAGCGATCAATCCATCAATCAATCGGTCAAGTGATTCACCACTCCGTCAATCAAGCGACCAATTCATCAATCAAGTGATCAATGAGTCAATCAATTAATGAGTCTATCACGTAATCAATCCATCAATCGGTCAATTGATTGACCACTCAGTCAATCAAGTAATCGATTAATTCTCGCCGCACTTTTTTTTTACAGTGTATCCCGTGAAGCTCTGCGAGACGTCTCGAAGACGTCCAAAGCAAGAATTATCATCATCTATCGATCGATCGATCAGTCAATCAATCAATAAATCAATCAAGTGATCAGTCAATCGAGCGATTTATCAACTGATCCTATCGAGTGATCAGTGGGATCAATCATAATAATAATCCTTGCACTTGATGTACCGCCATACGTCGTCGAGACGTCTCAAAGGGCTTCACAGGATACACTGTAAAGTGTAGTGACTGCGTGTTTCGTGGGCGAAGCACGGCAGCCAATTGCGCCCAGCGACGCCCCCCCCGCAAACAGCCGTGATTTCCGTGACCAAATCATCATTTATTTCGGAGGGATCATTACCCCCCCGGGGAAAGCGATCCGCCGACCGACTGAACAACCTACACCGCTGGTAAACAGAGGTGGTGCGCGCGCCTGGGGCGCGTGCGTACGTGTTTTGCGGGCGAAACGCGGCAGCCGATGGAGCGCGGCAACGTCCCAGGTCCACTCGCTCGCGAGGCGAGAGCTCCAACCAGAGAGCTACAGGTTGTCGTCTTCCAGTCCCAGTTCTGCGGCGTCGCAAGTCACTTCGAGAGCGAGAGAGAGGTCTGCGACCGGGATGGAAAGGTCCCGCCTGAGGGTGCGAGACTGCAGAGACTGCGGAGCCACGTTTAGCGACCCTGGTCTCCGAGGCTGACACCCTACGTCAGATTGGGCCGAGTCGCCTCTCGCGTGAAAACAGGGGGAGGCCATTCAGCCCCTCGAGGCTGTTCCGCCATTCTGTAAGATCCTGGCTGAGCTGTACCTCAACTCTAATTACCCGCCATTGCCCCGTATCCCTTGGCCTCGGTCTTAAAAGAAGTGAACGGATCCAACCAGTAGCCATTGGAGGGAGGGAGAGAGTTGAGGGAGAGAGAGAGGGCTGTGTGGGGTGGGGGGATGGGGGGGTGACCCGCTGAGCGGAGCTAACAGGTTGCACTGTTCCCACTTTTAATACCGGACCGTATAGAGTTTCCCACTGTCAATACCGGACCATACAGAGGTTCCCACTTTTAATACCGGACCATATAGAGGTTCCCACTGTCAATACCGGACCATATAGAGGTTCCCACTGTTAATACCGGACCATATAGAGGTTCCCACTGTTAATACCGGACCATATAGAGGTTCCCACTGTTAATACCGGACCATATAGAGGTTCCCACTGTTAATACCGGACCATATAGAGGTTCCCACTTTTAATACCGGACCGTATAGAGGTTCCCACTGTTAATATCGGACCATACAGAGGTTCCCACTGTTAATATTTACGGTCAGCCGAGTGCCTGACACACAAGGAACCCCGTCACCGTGCTTAAGAGTCTCCGAACCAGACAGCGTGCCAATTACTCGCGTGTTAATCTCCTCGGGGTCGGAACGAAGCCCCCAAAAAAACTCCCGGGAAATAGCAAAAAAAAAAAAAACAAGAGGCGCTTTACTTCACAATACACCGTCGATATCCTCTTTAGACTCAGCGACTTGCTCATTTCTTACCGAGTCAAATCTTATAATAATTATCATAATAATAATAATCATATCATCTACGTGAATCCCGACTCCTGCAATCAGTCAGGATTGGATACATCCCTAAGTCTCCTTTGCTCCCAAAATTCCAGCTACAGGACGTTGCAAATCAGTCTTGGTTTAGCTGCTCAGTTGCTCTTTTTCTCCCCCACCCCCCGCCACCCCTCTCGGGAAACTGGAATCAAAGAGCGCCTTTTCGGGAAGAAAATCAGCTAAAATGTCCGCCTATCCGTCAAATCCACTGCCCCCCCCCCAACGATTAGAAAGTTCCGTGCGGCTCGGCATCGATCCAAGATTTCGTCTTCAAAACACTGGGCGTCCTGTGAAGTGCTCCGAGACGTCTCGACGACGTGACGAGGCGCTGGATCGAACGCAAGGATCGTAGAGGTTCAAGAGGGCACAGAGGCTTCTGCCTCAGGACATCTCACCGAGGGCCGGGCGATCGACTTGAGCCGTGAAGAAGAAACCGCGACATTGATCTGTTCCCACATCCGTCAGGATTGAGGCTGATTTGTGTACGTATATATATATATATTTCTCTTTTCTTGTTTTAAAAATAAAATAACGCGTGGAGGATCTAATCGAGTTTCCGGGCTCCGAGTTTGAGAGGGCCCTTGGCTGCTTTTCGCTCTGCTCTCTTGGCTTCCATTTCCTTCTTGCGCTCTTCCCGTTTCTTCCTGGCCAGCTCGGGCTTGCTCACCCCTGGCGGACAGAGACAGAGAGAGAGAGAGAGAGAGAGAGAGAATGTCAGGTCAATGATGTTGAGTCTTGTAGCTTCAGTGGTTAGAGCGATCGCCTTGCAAGTGAGAGGACCTGACACACACATACAGACACACCAACCCAGGTCCTCTCCCTTGTGAGGTGAGCTCCCTAACCGACACGTTACAGGCTCCACAACACAGCGCCGCCCTCCACCCTCGGACACAAAAAGATCTCACAAGCTGGGGTCAGACGGGGGGACGGGGAGGGGGGGTAGAATTTTCTGCCCCCCGACAAACAGCAACCGTACAGGTGGGACAAACTGACCTGCATTTGCCTCCACGGACTCCCAGTTGTCCTCGGTTTCCCAGTCCCCGGCAGCTTCTGCGGTCCCCGTCCCAGTCCCCTCTCTCCTCTGCAGAGTGGCAATTTGCAAAGTCAAACGGAGGGAACCACCAAAGGAACTTGCGTTTACCGAAAGAGGACGTATGCCCTTTAAAGGCGGGGAAGGCCGAGGGGGAGATTTGATGGAGGTGTTTTAAAACGACGAGGTCGGGGGGAGGGGGGGGGAGAGTGGGACTAGTTGGGGTAAAACCAGGGGGAGTGGGACTAGTTGGGGTAAGACCAGGAGGAGTAGGACTAATTGGTAGCTCTTTCAAAGAGCCAGCACAGGCACGATGGGCCGAATGGCCTCCTCCTGCGCTGTAACAATAAAAACGACTCGAGTGGGTTCTGCTCACCTGCTGCTCGGTCGGGGTCTGTGCAAAGGTGGTGAAGAAATCTCCTTGCCTCCCGCTGGAGGCGCCCCGGTCCCAGTTGTACTCGCTGGACGGACGCTCCTCCTGTTTCGCTCCGGCTTTGGCTTTGGCGCTCACGGCTTTGCTCTGGCTGCAAGCGCGAGTCTGGGTTTCGCCCCAGTCGTTCCCCCAGCTCTCTTCGCCGCCCACGTTCTGCCCCGGGCTCGTGCCCCTTTCCTCGGCCCAGTTGTCCTCTACCTCCCAGCCCGAGCTGCTGAAGTCTGCAACAGAGGCACCTCCGACATTCTGCAAGACAATAATAATAATAATCCTTGCATTATTGGGAGTCCTGTAGGTTACCCGACCTGAAAGTTGGGGGGGGGTAGGAGGGTGACTGATGGCCCAGCCTCGAAGAGGAGGGTCTTGAGGTGGATTTAACGAGGAGGTAAAAGAGGGGGTGAGGCATAGGGATTGCAGGATAGACGCCCCATCCCCAGAGTGTAGGGGTGGGTGTCAGAGATGCTGAATGGCCAACCGCCAACGGGTGGGGTGGGACGTGCGGGGGGGCTGGGGGGGGTGAGGGAGGCTGAGGGAGCGGGCAGGTCGGCATGGAGGGTCTACCCACCAGTCTGTCGGTGTTTTTCCTTTTGCCGGGCGCGGCCGATGGCCATTCGGAGCCCCAGTCTTCCCTCTCCATCGTCCCCTTGGTCTGATCAGGTTCCTGGGTGTGGCACGAACACGACGACAGGTCAAGAGGGTATATACTGCGGGTCCAACAGCAATTTGCATTCGCTTTCGAGGGGGTGGGGGGGGGGGGGGGAATAATCCCTCGTAAAATAATAATAATGCGGTCACTCTATCCACGACTGTCTGTGTGCAACTGGCTGCGAAAACACAGTCACTACACTTGACAGTATATTCTGTGGAGCGCTTTGAGACGTCTCGACAACATGATAAGGCTCTGGGTCACATGCGAGGATTATTATTATTATTCGGGCAGAAGGTTTTAATTAAGACGTCTTCGATCGAACCAGTGGGACGTAACAGACCGGCGGATACCTACTTCCAGGCTTCCCCAGTCCTCATCATCCCAATTATCCGGGTCTTTCTCCTTCCCCTCATCCTCCGCTGCCTGATCCCCGCTGGAAGGCCGCTCCGAAGTAGGAACAGGAGCCGTTGGAGGTGGTTTGGCCGGAGAAGGTGAGGAGTTCCTCTCGTCGCCTGCTGAAAAAAAGGGAGTCAGCGAGGCGTCTTGACACGCGCACACGGAAACCCGTCACCGTGACCGGTCGGGCGTCTGACACGCGCACACGGAAACCCGTCACCGTGACCGGTCGGGCGTCTTGACACGCGCACACGGAAACCCGTCACCGTGACCGGCCGGGCGTCTTGACACGCGTACACGGAAACCCGTCACCGTGACCGGCCGGGCGTCTTGACACGCGCACACGGAAACCCGTCACCGTGACCGGCGGTGTCACACGCGGAAACCGTCTCCGTTGCTCGAGAGTCTCCGAACCCAACTGAGAATTCCCCACATTCCCCCCCCCCCACCCCACCTGGAAACCCCAGGGATAGGTTGTCGGAATGGGACGCCCCCCTGCTTATCTAATTCCGGAGAGTATTAGGCGCAGGTTGGGCGAGAGCCAAGGATGGGGGGGGGGAGCCCAGAGTGTGCGTTGGGGGGTAACTACTGGGGTCTAACCAGCTAAACCCACACACAGCTCGGCCATCGAGAGAGAGAGAGAGAGAGAGAGAGAGAGAGAGTGCTGTCGGGCAGCTTTCCCGCTGCTTGTCCAGCCGGGACCCCCGCTCCCCGCTAGTTAATTAGTGGGGGCTTTGGCTCCAGGGGTTCACAGGAGCTGAGGGGGACGATTCCCTGCCCCCAGTGACTGGTCAACCCTTCGGCGCTGTAAGATCCTTTGATACACTGACCTTCCGCGGGTGTTGTGGGGATGTCTGCCGTCTGAGTTACTGCCGTCGGGGTTTGGCTGTCGGGCAGAGACCCCCCCGTTCCGCCCGCTGGGTTCGCGCGGATGAACTTTGACGTGAACGAGGAGACCCCCGTGACAGCCCAGCCGGCCCACCCCCCAGCCAGGGCCCCGGGCCCCGAGGAGGCGGAGTTCACATCCTTCTCTGCAACGACGACAAGAGAGAGAAACCAGTTACAGTAAATATTTTCGATTAATATAACACGGCACTTTTCAACCGCCACACGTTACATTTACGTCACGAGGCGCTGGACAGTCAGGGGTTTGGCCCCGAGGGGGTCAGGAGGGCAGGGGGGTAGGAGGGTGAACGAAGGTATGGTCAGTCGAAGAGTCTGGGCGGGGGATGTGGAGAGGAGGGAGCGTGGATAGCAGGTCATAGAGGAGCGAGGGACCATGGAGGGCTTTGAAGGCGAGGACGAGGGCTTTGATAAAACTCGATCCTCTTTGGGGATGGGGAGCCCAGTGGAGCCCGGGGGGTGGTGGGGGAGATAGGGTCACGGAGCCTGGTGCGGGTGAGGGGGCTGGTGGGGGGTGGGGAGAAACCACAAAGAGCCACACGCACATACCCACGTCCGCCATCTTTGTCGGATCTTCTGACACCAGCTCCAGTTTCACCAGGAAACTGCGGATCGCTTTAAAAGCCTAGAGAGAGAGAGAGAGAGAGAGAGACAGAAAGAGAGAGACGCTATTTCAAGACAATACGGTCAGGGCTACACTGCGGATAAGCAAACAGTGTGGATGACGGGGCCGGGAGCTGTACCTGCTCACGGACGTTGCTGTCGGGATCCACGGTGAGAGCGCTCAGCACCACCAGCACCTTGTGCGCGCAGTCGGCGACGGAGTAATAGTTGTGGGTGGCCGCGAAGCCCATCACGCCAGCCGCTCGGGACGGGGCAAAGGGGTCCTTGGTGGCTCGGGCGAAGGCCGAGATCAGCACCCGCTGCCGCGTCTGTAACCAAAGACAACCAGGCTGTTAGTTGCCGCCCACAACCGGAGATTACCTCCCCACCTCCGGCTCTCTCTCTCTCTCTCTCTCGTTGTCCTGTCCGACAGATCGAATCCCGGGGGGGTGGGGGGGTTTTCAGCGACGTAATAAACTCGCTGTATCAAAGAAGCTTCATCATCATCATAATAATATTAATAATAATAATCCCTCGCCTTCGGGACACAGCGCCTGATCACGTCTTCGAGGCGCCTCAAAGCGCTACGCAGAACATGCTGTAAAAATGCAGTGACTGCGCAATTTGTGGGCGAAACGCCAAGTGCGTGCAGCGATGTACCAGAAACAGTCGTGGATTGAGGGACCATATTTTTTATATATATATATATATACATAAAAGGAATTATTAACCCCGGAAAGCGACCCGCCAATCCACTAACAACCGAGAGGGTTTCCGTGCGTGTCAGACGCGGGTTTCTGCTCGAGGACAAACTCCCAGCGGACCAGAAAACAAATCGACAGGCGCCATATCTCCCTCCCTCCCTCCCTCCCTCCTCCCGCTTACGTTGACATTGAGGTAAGAGGAGATCTTCCCCAGGCAGACAGTGGTGTTGCAGCGAATGGGGCCCTGGTCATCTTTTGTTTGTAGCCGGGCAAAATGTTTCATCAGTTCCACGTTCAGGTTGGCGTCGTTCAGTTTAGGAGCCAGTAACAGCATCGACTGGAGCGAGGGAGAGGGAGAGAGAGAGAGAGAGAGAGAGATCAGAGTCACACACGGTCTAAGAATAACCATAATAATCCTTGCATTTGGTACAGCGCCTTATCACCATCGACTGACAACTGGTAAACAGAAGCGTGGGTGGGTGTGCGGGGAGTAAGGACACGCCTTTGCCCGAGGTTTCGCCCTGACCCCGCTCGGCTGGGAATCGAACCCGGGTCCTCTCGCGTGCCCAGTCAGCCGAGCAGGGCAGGTTGGCGTGGTGAGTGGGGCCTGGATGTGACGAGCGTGAGGAACGAAGCCGCCAGGCTTGTTTGTACGCACCTTGACGGTTTGCTCCCTGATGGCCGGGTTGGTGTCTGTGAAGCCGTGCACCACGTGAGGGAAGATCTGGTTGTTGACGGTAGACTCGTTCAAGTACTGGATGAAGTGCTCCATCTGCAAACAGCGGCTGATCAGCGGGTCGGTTGGGGTGGGGGGGGGGGGGAGGGGTGGGAGCAAAACAGTGGCCAACCTTCCCGCGACCACGTGCATTTGCGCGCCGCGCTTCTCCGGGTTTAGGAATTAGGAGGAGGCCATTCAGCCCCCCGGGCCTGTTCCACTCGTCGTTCTATTAGGACCACCTGTACTATTAGACCTCAACTTTTGCCCCACGCGCCTTCAAAATAATCTTAATTATCCTCGCATTTGACCCGGCATCTTCGAAACGCCTCAAAGTGCTTCGTGGGATACACTGCAAAGTGGAGTGACTGTGTGTTTTGTGGGCCGACTGTGGTGGACAGCGGTGGATCGAGTGACTGCATAATTATTTTTTTCAAAAGGGGATCACTACCCCCCCCCCACCACCACCACCACCCGGGAAAAGCCAATCGACTAACAACCGGGTTCCCTACTTATTGCTTGGTAAACCGAGGTGTGTGCGCGGAGTAAGGAAACTTGCTGAAGGTTTCGTCCTTTCCGTCCGAGAATCGAACCCAGGTCCTCCCGCTTGCGAGGCGAGCGCACTAACCACTACGCTACCTCCTGCCTCCATTCTTCCAATGCCCTCCTCTCCCCCCCCACCACTCCATCCCACTCCCACCGCCGCCCAAACCAACCCCTGCTCGCCGACTGACCTGTTGTAGGAGGCGAATCCTCATCGCTCTGTCCGTGGAGGAAAACATCTTCACCACGACGGGAATTATCTTCTGCTGGTATTCCTCGGCGCTCAGGAACTTCCCCACCTGTGGGAGCCAGAGACCAGGCAGATGCTGATCACAGCTGCATGTCATACCAAGCCTGGCAACCCTCTACCTCAACCCACTCTAGTCCGGTTCCGGAGTCAGGAGGGGCCGCGGGGTCCCAGGGAGGACCGCTGATGACAGCCCAGCCCGGGTCCGGCGCTCATCAGCAGGACCTGGAAGAAGCCGACCAGTCACTGGGGTCAGGGAATCCTCCCCCTCAGCTCCTGTTAACCCTGCCCTCACTAACTAGCGGGGAGGGTGGGTGGTCCTAGCTGGACAAGCAGCGTCTGATCTGCGTTGGAAGGAATCCCGCTTCAACCGTCTCCCCCTTGGGAGCCAGTTCCATTCCGCAGATTTACGACGCGGTCACTGAAAGAGAATTTGCGTAGATTGGCTCTGAATTTACTGCCCTTCCATCACGGGCCGAGTCCTTTGGTTTTACTACTCTGGACTAGTTCAAACAGCCTGTCCCGATCTACGTTGTCTCGCACCCGTTAAGTAGACAAACTATTCCTCTCTCTCTCTCTCTCTCTTCCTCTCTTTCTCCCCCACCCGCCCCAAACCGTACCTTGAACAGTGGCGTGAGGATTACAGCACCGGCGCTGCCGAACTCGAAGGCGGTTAACAGCTGCGGTAAGATCTTGTGCCGGCAAAAGTCCTCGGGGAATGTGTCCAGGTGGGAGCTCAGCTCCTGGAAGAACTTCTGGCGTTCCGACGGCTCCTTGATCTGGAGGAAGGCGCGCACGCAAGGATCGTTACAGCGCAGGAGGAAGCCATTCTGCCTGTCGTGCCTGCGCTGGCTCTTTGAAGAGCTACCAACTAGACCCACTCCCACCCACCCACACCCCCCGCTCTTACCCCACAGCCCTGCGCAGTTTTCCTACTCAAGTCCCTATCCATTTCCCTTGTGAAAGCTACTATTGAAGCGGCTCTCACCACCCTTTCAGGTCATGCGTGTCCAGGATCGTAACGACTCTCTGGGTAAAAGCACGTCCCCTCATCTCCCTTCTGGTTCTTTTGCCGGTGATCTTAAATCTGTGTCCTCTGGTTACTGACCCTAACCGCCCGCCCGCCGTCAAAACCCCTCAGGTTATTGAACACCTCTGTGAAATCTCCCCTCAACCTTCTCTGCTCGAAGGAGAACAGTCCCAGTCTCTCTCGTATAGTCTCTCCACATAACTGAAGTCCCTCATCCCTGGTATCGCTGTAACATATAAAAAATTAACGACGACTTGTGCCTTTCGGGGGCGGAGGGGGGGAGGGGGTAGTGTCTTGGATGCACATCACCCCTGTAGGCCACCAGTTGGACCACCAAACCCCCTCCCCGCCACCTCAAAGACTCACCTGAATCTCCTCCAGAAAAAGGTTGGTTTCCACGAAGCCGTTGTTCATGAACCCTTTCGGCCCCCGGCAGTTCAGGAGGAAACGAGCCGGGTTGGGCCTGATTTTGGGATTGGCACCCACCAGCTCGCAGTAATGCGGGACCAGGGCTTTGGGGATCTGAAAGGGTGGAGGTTAAGACGGTCAGGACAACAACACGGTGGCGCCACTCTCAGTGGCGGCGTCCCGGAGCGCTTGACAGTGGCGGAGCACGGCACAAGCTGGGAGGAGGTGACCGTAGTGGGAGAGTAGGTGAGGGGGGGGTGGTGGGAGAGTAGGTGAGAGGTCTCGCGGCGCTTTGCCCGACACGGAATCACTTGAGGATGAGACACGGACCTTCCCGAGGGATCGGAGGGAGGCGGATCTGGGAAGGGACCCGTTAAACACCTCCCAGATCAGGCAGCCCAGTCGCCACATGTCAGCCGACCTGCAACAGGAGAAGAGAGAGGGACTTCCGTCAGAAATAATAATGATGATCATCCTCGCGCTTGACCCGTGTCTTTGAGGCGTCTCAAAGCGCTTCACGGGCTACACTGTGAGGTGCAGTGACTGTGTGCTTTGAGGGCGAAACGCTGCAGCCAATTGCGCCCAGCGACGTCCCCACAAACAGTCGTGGACTGAGCGAGCAAATGATTATTTTTTTTTGAATGAATTATTACCCCTTTGGCCATTGAGAGAGAGAGAGAGAGAGAGAGAGAGCGCTGTCTGGCCAAGCTTTTCCCACTGCTTGTCCAGCTAGGACCATTAGTTAGTTAGTTAGGACTTGCTGCCATCAGTAGGGAATGCCCTGGGATACTGCAGCCCCTCCTGGCTCAGGAACCGGGGGATAGAGACCGTCACAGCCCTGCGGACCTACCATTTCTCTCCCGAGTTACGGCCTCTGGTCAAGTCATTCCTTTCGGGCGGATCGTATCTGTCGAGCTCTGGGAAACCCTTAGCCGCGGTGGGGATGTCCTCCTGAGCCGAGTACATGTAATCCAGCCCTCCCAGCTTCCACTCCCCCGCCCGGTCCACAAAAACTGCAGCCACGCAAACATTACTGTGGATCAGGCTGCAGTCGTTCACCAGGAAACACAGGGCTTTCTGCAGAGGAGGAGAAGCATTAGTTTCTGTCACTCCTCTCACTCGCTTCGTCCCTCATTCAGTCTCACACGCGCACTCACTCACTCAGTCACTGTCAGTCACTCACCCGAAGTAAATAATGGACGTCTCAAAGCATTTTGCAGGACATCACTGTAAAATGCAACGACTGTATTTTCCCAGCGAACGGCCTATTTCATTTGCGCACAGCGATGTCCTCGCAAGCTGCCGCGAAGAGAGCAAAGCGCGCTTTTAAATGGAGGGGGACTGTCAGGCACAGCGGGCAAGTAACGTTCGCTCAAACAATGGGCAGAGAGCGCGGTTTATAATAATATTAATCCTTGATACAGCGCCTTATCATGTTGTTAAAAAGTCTCAAAGCGCTTCACAGGGTACACTGTAAAGTTTAGTGACTGTCTGTGTTGTGCGCGAATCATGGCAGCCGATTATGCACAGCAACGTCCCACAAACAGTCGTGAAGTGACTGACCAAACCTGTTTTAGGGATCGTTACCTCCGGAAAGCAATCCTCCAATCGACTAACAAGCGGGTTCTGACTTACTGCTTGGTAAACACAGGCGTGTGTGTGTGTGTGTTTGTGTGGAGTAAGTAAACTTGGCTAAGGATCCTCTTGCTCAACTACTGGACTAGTTAACATGGAATCACTCACTCCCTCTCACTCGCTCACTAGATAAACAGAGGTGTGTGCGTGCGTGTGTGTGTGTGGAGTAAGCAATCTTGCCTAAGGTTTCGCCCCGCCTGGAAATCGAACCAGGATCCTCGCACTTGTGTTAACATATAATAATAATAATAATAATCCTTGCATTTGATATAGCGCTTTTCACGTCGGGAGAACGTTCCAAAGCGCTTCACAGATCACACTGTAAAGTGAATTGACTGTATACTTGTGGGCGAACGCGGCAGCCAATTGCGCACAGCAATGTCCCACAAACAGTCGTAGATTGAAAATGACCAATTTATTATTGATTTGGGTTTTGGAGGGATTACGAGGGAAACCGAGGAAAAGCTCACCACAATCTGATGTAGACCCCAGGACACCTCCTGCTCGTTCAGCTGACCGTTTCTCAACTTCAGCTTCAGATAGGCAGCGAGCGGCACCACGGGCTCCGTCACAATGTATAGACATTTCTCAGTCTGTCGGAGAACACAGGGCACCAGTCACGAACAGCAACAACACATCAACTACACGAAGCTCTCTCTCCCCATCGTGTCTGTGCTGGCGCTCGCTTCCCCCACCGGAGCTCTCTACTCTAATCCCATTCCCTGCTCTCTCTCTCTCTCTCTCTCTCTCTCCCCATCGTGTCTGTCCCTTTACCCACCATCCCCTCCAGGTAAAGAGAAGAAGGGTGAATGACTGGGAGTCGTACCTCTAGTCCGTCAATGAAGGACAGAACGTTAGGGTGTCGGAGTGTTTTGAGACGCTTCAATGCTGTTTTCGCCGCTTGCGTCTGCTCCTCTGAATTCGGCTTCACCTCGTAGATGAAGATAGACACGGGCTCACCTGTTCCCTGTGTGTGTGTGTGTGGGGGGGGGGGGGGGGAAAGAAGGGGAATAATAATAAAATTAGTAGTAGTATTATTATAACATCTTGGGAGCCAATTCAGCTCCGAGGAGACCCCACTTAGCCCCCCCTCCCCCCGCCCCAAGGAAGACAGTCACTGGCTGTTTGCTTGACATCTAACAAGAGCCCTCACCGGGCGAACGGGAGGTAATAATAATAAAGGTAGTAATAATAATCGCTGCACTCGATTACAGCGCCTCATCGAGGAGTTGATCACTGGGGGGGGGGGTACCGCGGGATAACCCCCAGTGGCGAAGGCGGGTTAAATGGAATTGCATCCCTTGCATTCACGGCACCGAGACGAGACGACAACAACAACAACATCAACAACAACAACAACAAGATTGGAGGAGGACGTCCCAAGGCGCTGGACGGTTGGGTCGGGACCCGAGCAGTGGGGGGGGGGGGGGAGAATGGTCCGGGTGAGGGGGGGGGGGGGTGGGAAGAGACGTCGCAAAGCGCTTGCGCGGGCTGACCCCGTAAAGTGTAGTGACTGTGCGGTTTGTGGGCTTTCGCCCCCCAGCGAAGTCCAAGGATCATTATTATTATCATTATTATCAGTGTTTCGACCGCTGGTAAGTGGGTCCCTCTGTGATAGATGGGCGGAACAGGCTGAGGGGGGGGAGGGAGGGGGGCTGAATGGCCTCCTCCTGCCCCTGCGTCCCAGTCGGGGAGGACGCACAGAGCTCAGCGTGAGAGCGTTGGCCGCCATCTTCCTGCCCCTCAGCTCGGGCCCAGCTGTGCTGTGCTGTGCTGTCCGTCTGTCTGGGGGTGAGGGGGTGGGGGAGGGGGAGAAGAGGCCACGTCAGGCCCGAGTAGGCCTGAAGCCTCGGCCTCGCGTAACTGCCGCAAGAGTCACCGCCCCGGCCCCACCCACCCCGGCGCCTCAGACCTACCTTCTTCTTGCCCTGGTGAAGCCCCCAGGCCCCCGGCGGCGCCTCTTCTGCCCTCTCGCCCGTCTCGTACTGGAAATCCCGCGCCGGGTCCCGGGCGAAGAAGCTCCACATCATGGCGGCCGCCGGCCATTCCCGCTGCCACGCACGTCACCGCGTCACGTGACCCGCCCCCTCCTCCTCCGCCGCCGCCGCCATTGGTTGCGGCGCGGCCCCACGTGGTCCCAGCGCGCCACGTGATCGCCCCGCTCCACCGCCACGTGATCGCCTTCCACTCACTCCCCCCCACGTTCGCCACGTGACCGCATCCCCTGCAGGCGAGCCCGCCCCTTAGCAACCCCGGTCTCCAAGGACGCCCGCCCCCCCCCCCGCGTGATCGCCGCCGGCCCCGCCTCCTCCACCACCACCCACCACCGTGACGCGACAATGCAGCCACGTGATCGCCCGGAACGCCTCCTGCCACGTGACCCCCCCCCGACTCCGGGTCACAACAATAACCACGTGATCTCCACGACTACCATCACGTGACATCCCCTCACCCCCCCCCCCTCCCATGTCATGTCACCTCTCCGCCACTAGTGGGGGCTATTGACCCAATAATAATAATAATAATAATAATAATAATAATAAATAACGCGACAATACCGACGTTAATAGCGAATGACAATCACGTCCTCGAGACGTCTCGGAGCGCTTCACCCGGGGACGCGCGCCGTCAAGCGTAGTGACTGTGCGTTCCGCCGCCGGTCGCGCCCGGCGGCGTTCCCACCGACTGACAAAGCGCACAGTCACTACACTCGACGGCGTGTCCCGTGAAGCGCTTTGAGACGCCGGGATCGCTATTATTATTATTATTGTCGTTGTTGTTGTTGTTCCCGGACTCCACATGTCTCTCATCGTGTCGTTTCTCTGCCAATCGGTGGCGGCTGTGGACCCACTAAAGTGACTGACTTTCTCTTTCTCTCTGTCTATCTCCGTCTCTGTCTCGCTCTGTCCTTCGCTCATTTCACTCCCTCACCCGCGAAGGGTCAGTCGGAAAGAGAAAGTTAACCGGTTTCTGTGAATGGGGATTGTATTCCGGGAAGTCCGGACAGGATGTGAGGA
Organism: Callorhinchus milii; assembly: GCF_018977255.1. Classification (NCBI taxonomy): domain Eukaryota; kingdom Metazoa; phylum Chordata; class Chondrichthyes; order Chimaeriformes; family Callorhinchidae; genus Callorhinchus; species Callorhinchus milii. The sequence continues at coordinate 1,367 of NW_024706017.1, read as the reverse complement.
TTTACAGGAAAAGGCAATTAAGATAGAGAGGAGGGAGGGGTTGGGGGTGGGGGGTGGGGGGGGGGTGGCAGAGGAGCGACGCCAATAAATCCTGCGCTGGTTGGTAATCGGAGTCAAGTTATTTCTGGGGTCAGGGAGAGAGAAATCAGCTGAGTTCCTGCTCCCGGTCCCTGTCGCTCAGCGGTCAGAAGCAGTTTGATCCCCGGCTAATTATTTGGCGACTCGACCCCCGCCTGATTGTGCGGGGACGCCGCTGTGCGCGAGTGACCACCGCGACGCGCACGGTCACTACACTCGACCGCCGCCGGGAAACGCGACCAGAGACCGAGCCTTTTGTTGTTAACAAACCTCCAGTTTAATAAAACAGAATAAAACTCCTGAGTAAAATTTTTGCGGATTATGTTTCGTACTTTACAAACGGTTCTTTATTCACAAGAAAAAGAAATATCTGATATGTGTGTTTAGTGTCTACGGCTGTCGGCGAACGAGAGAGAGAGAGAGAGAGAGAGAGAGAGAGCTGTTATGTTCTCCGGCGCCTTCCGACGTGAAAGGCGCTCATACAACGGGTGGAGAGAGAGAGAGAGAGAGAGAGAGAGAGGGAGAGAGAGGAATTAGGTTTTCCCACTGCTTCAAAGCACGCGGGAGGAGGCCATTCAGCCCCCTCCAGCCTGTTCCGTTCCGCCGTTCCATTGGATAGCGCACCTCTCAACTCCCCGCCCTTTGCCCTGTACCCCTCGATCCCCTGACCCCCTAACGGGCAAACGTCCGGTCCGCCTCAGGGAATGGATCCAGTCCTCGCGGAGGAAGGGGTGGGGGGGGTGGGGGTGGGGGTGGGGGGAGAGTTTTGGGTGAAAAACTGCCCGATTTCACCCCCGAATGGCCCGGCTCTAACTTTAAGATGACGCCCAGATGTTCTGGATTTCCCCCCACCACCCACCCCCCCACCCCACCCCCCACCCCCACCCACCAGAGGAAAGAGTTTCTCTGTAGATACCCCATCGAATCCCGTACTTAACCAATAAAAACCCCAATGAGATCACCCCCTCGACCCCCTAAACTCAAGGGAATAAAGAGACCGAGTTTGTCCAACCTCTTCTCCTCCCTTTATACGTCCTCTCTCCTTCACTCCTTCCCTCCCTCCCTCCCTCTCCCCCTCTCTCTCCCCCTCCCTCCACCTCTGACATCTCCAACGTTGCTCGAGAGTGAGGACCCGGGTTCGATGCCCGGAGAGAGGGGTGGGGGGGGTGGGCGGCGGTGGGTGGCGGTGGGTGGGTGGGTGGGTGGGGGGGGGGAGACAGACGGGTCGGGGCGAAACCTCGGGCGAGTTCCCTCATCCCACCACGCGCGCCGCCCCACCTGTCGATCGA
>NW_024706016.1:0-17195 GCF_018977255.1 Callorhinchus milii | reverse complement strand
TGGCGGTGTTCACTCTAGACGCGTGGCGGTGTTCACTCTAGACGCGTGGCGGTGTTCACTCTAGACGCGTGGCGGTGTTCACTCTAGACGCGTGGTGGTGTTCACTCTAGACACGTGGTGGTGTTCACTCTAGACGTGGCGGTGTTCACTCTAGACGCGTGGCGGTGTTCACTCTAGACGCGTGGTGGTGTTCACTCTAGACACGTGGTGGTGTTCACTCTAGACGCGTGGTGGTGTTCACTCTAGACGCGTGGCGGTGTTCACTCTAGACACGTGGCGGTGTTCACTCTAGACACGTGGCGGTGTTCACTCTAGACGCGTGGTGGTGTTCACTCTAGACGCGTGGGGTGTTCACTCTAGACGCGTGGCGGTGTTCACTCTAGACGCGTGGTGGTGTTCACTCTAGACACGTGGTGGTGTTCACTCTAGACGCGTGGCGGTGTTCACTCTAGACGCGTGCGGTGTTCACTCTAGACGCGTGGCGGTGTTCACTCTAGACGCGTGGGTGTTCACTCTAGACACGTGGTGGTGTTCACTCTAGACACGTGGCGGTGTTCACTCTAGACGCGTGGCGGTGTTCACTCTAGACGCGTGGCGGTGTTCACTCTAGACGCGTGTGGTGTTCACTCTAGACGCGTGGCGGTGTTCACTCTAGACACGTGGCGGTGTTCACTCTAGACACGTGGGGTGTTCACTCTAGACACGTGGCGGTGTTCACTCTAGACGCGTGGCGGTGTTCACTCTAGACACGTGGTGGTGTTCACTCTAGACGCGTGGCGGTGTTCACTCTAGACGCGTGGCGGTGTTCACTCTAGACACGTGGTGGTGTTCACTCTAGACGCGTGCGGTGTTCACTCTAGACGCGTGGTGGTGTTCACTCTAGACGTGGCGGTGTTCACTCTAGACACGTGGCGGTGTTCACTCTAGACGCGTGGTGGTGTTCACTCTAGACACGTGGCGGTGTTCACTCTAGACGCGTGGTGGTGTTCACTCTAGACGCGTGGCGGTGTTCACTCTAGACGCGTGGCGGTGTTCACTCTAGACGCGTGGGTGTTCACTCTAGACACGTGGCGGTGTTCACTCTAGACGTGCGTGGGGTGTTCACTCTAGACGCGTGGCGGTGTTCACTCTAGACGCGTGGCGGTGTTCACTCTAGACGTGGCGGTGTTCACTCTAGACGTGGCGGTGTTCACTCTAGACGCGTGCGGTGTTCACTCTAGACGCGTGGCGGTGTTCACTCTAGACGCGTGGCGGTGTTCACTCTAGACGCGTGGCGGTGTTCACTCTAGACGCGTGGTGGTGTTCACTCTAGACACGTGGCGGTGTTCACTCTAGACGCGTGGCGGTGTTCACTCTAGACGTGGCGGTGTTCACTCTAGACGCGTGGCGGTGTTCACTCTAGACACGTGGCGGTGTTCACTCTAGACGCGTGGCGGTGTTCACTCTAGACACGTGGCGGTGTTCACTCTAGACACGTGGCGGTGTTCACTCTAGACGCGTGGCGGTGTTCACTCTAGACGCGTGCGGTGTTCACTCTAGACGCGTGGCGGTGTTCACTCTAGACGCGTGGCGGTGTTCACTCTAGACGCGTGGCGGTGTTCACTCTAGACGCGTGGCGGTGTTCACTCTAGACACGGCGGTGTTCACTCTAGACACGTGGCGGTGTTCACTCTAGACGCGTGGCGGTGTTCACTCTAGACGCGTGGCGGTGTTCACTCTAGACGCGTGGCGGTGTTCACTCTAGACGCGTGGCGGTGTTCACTCTAGACGCGTGGCGGTGTTCACTCTAGACGTGGCGGTGTTCACTCTAGACGCGTGGTGGTGTTCACTCTAGACGCGTGGCGGTGTTCACTCTAGACGCGTGCGGTGTTCACTCTAGACGCGTGGTGGTGTTCACTCTAGACGCGTGGCGGTGTTCACTCTAGACGCGTGGTGTTCACTCTAGACGCGTGGCGGTGTTCACTCTAGACGTGGCGGTGTTCACTCTAGACACGTGGTGGTGTTCACTCTAGACACGTGGCGGTGTTCACTCTAGACGCGTGGCGGTGTTCACTCTAGACGCGTGCGGTGTTCACTCTAGACACGTGGCGGTGTTCACTCTAGACACGTGGCGGTGTTCACTCTAGACACGTGGCGGTGTTCACTCTAGACGCGTGGCGGTGTTCACTCTAGACACGTGGTGGTGTTCACTCTAGACACGTGGCGGTGTTCACTCTAGACGCGTGGCGGTGTTCACTCTAGACGCGTGGCGGTGTTCACTCTAGACGCGTGGGTGTTCACTCTAGACGCGTGGCGGTGTTCACTCTAGACGCGTGGCGGTGTTCACTCTAGACGCGTGGTGGTGTTCACTCTAGACGCGTGGTGGTGTTCACTCTAGACGCGTGGTGGTGTTCACTCTAGACGCGTGGCGGTGTTCACTCTAGACGCGTGGCGGTGTTCACTCTAGACGCGTGGTGGTGTTCACTCTAGACGTGGGTGTTCACTCTAGACGCGTGGTGGTGTTCACTCTAGACGCGTGGTGGTGTTCACTCTAGACGCGTGGTGGTGTTCACTCTAGACGCGTGGTGGTGTTCACTCTAGACGCGTGGCGGTGTTCACTCTAGACGCGTGGCGGTGTTCACTCTAGACGCGTGGCGGTGTTCACTCTAGACGCGTGGTGCGGTGTTCACTCTAGACGCGTGGCGGTGTTCACTCTAGACGTGGCGGTGTTCACTCTAGACGCGTGGCGGTGTTCACTCTAGACGCGTGCGGTGTTCACTCTAGACACGTGGCGGTGTTCACTCTAGACACGTGGTGGTGTTCACTCTAGACACGTGGCGGTGTTCACTCTAGACGCGTGGCGGTGTTCACTCTAGACGCGTGGCGGTGTTCACTCTAGACACGTGGCGGTGTTCACTCTAGACGCGTGGCGGTGTTCACTCTAGACGCGTGGCGGTGTTCACTCTAGACGCGTGGCGGTGTTCACTCTAGACACGTGGCGGTGTTCACTCTAGACGCGTGGCGGTGTTCACTCTAGACGTGTGGCGGTGTTCACTCTAGACGCGTGGCGGTGTTCACTCTAGACGCGTGGTGGTGTTCACTCTAGACGCGTGGTGTGTTCACTCTAGACGCTGGCGGTGTTCACTCTAGACGCGTGGCGGTGTTCACTCTAGACGCGTGGGGTGTTCACTCTAGACACGTGGCGGTGTTCACTCTAGACACGTGGCGGTGTTCACTCTAGACGCGTGGCGGTGTTCACTCTAGACGCGTGGTGGTGTTCACTCTAGACACGTGGCGGTGTTCACTCTAGACACGTGGCGGTGTTCACTCTAGACACGTGGCGTGTCACTCTAGAACGTGGCGTGTTCGCTCTAGACGCGTGGTGGTGTTCACTCTAGACGCGTGGTGGTGTTCACTCTCTACATGTGGAGGGGAAACCGGGGATCGGACAGCTGTAGAAGTACGGCGCGCGAAGAGCCATGTGGTAGGGGGTAAGCATTGCAGAGCGCTTAGCTCAGGTGTGATGCGGGTTGATGCCACATACGTCATGGTCATTCCCCCCCCCTCCCCAAAATACAAAAGTCTATTTTTCTTTCCTGAAGGCATCAACACGTTCAGCGAGCGCGATGACGATCACACGCGTCGAATGAAAAGCAAGGGACAAGTCCTTTCTTACTAACAACTCCTTTCTCACTAACAACTCCTTACTTACTAACAACTCCTGTAATTTTTCATTGCTGGAGGGGTTTCCCCCCCTACCTGAAAATCCTGGCTCCACCTCTGAGTGTGTGACAGTGTCAAGTTTGTATTTGCAGTAAAGTCTATTAACTCTATTGAGCACAGAGGTTATATCAAAACAGTAGTTTATTTTAGTTTTCCTCTGGAACTCTTTGTAAGAATGGAGTCAGGAAGTGATCACAGCACACACGTGCAGCAGCTGAAGTCGGAACTGCTCATCCCAGCAATCAAGGACATCTGTGCCTGGCTTCACACCTCTAAGTTGCGATTGAACATTAATTTATGCATTTGTGCATGACACAAATAGTATTATTTTCAACACCCTTTGCTATGTCAGCTGAATTTAGCTTTCATAAACATTTATTTAGAAGCCAGACAGCTGAAATTGTGTGCTGAGTTTTGGGTTAACGTTCATTTTGAAGATACGAGGGCTTCCAGGCATGTTTATGACCATTTGCCCTCTCATTGTGTGCCATAACAGCCCGTGTGATGAATTTGGGACACTTTTTTTTACTATATCATAAATATATGAATAACTATAGACGTGTAAGTCACGTGTGACTGTGTATATGCATTCCTCTGTGCCTCGATACTGACGTGTAGATGGTGTGGATATTCTTTTTTTCTGTCTGCAGCTGTCGCTGCCTCTGCAGAAGTGGTCTCATGGAGCAAAGGCACTCGGCGCAGCTCGGTGCAAAAAGGCATCAATGCGACCGGTGTGCATACAGCACGGATCGTCCTGACATTTGACACGGCACCAGAGAACTCACACAGGAGAGAAACCCTTCAAGTGCAGTGTGTGTGGGAGGGCGTTTGCACGTTCATCTACTCTTGTAACACACCAGAGAACACACACGGGAGAGAAACCCTTCAAGTGCAGTGTGTGTGGGAAGGCGTTTGCACAGTCATCTGCTCTTGTAACACACCAGAGAACACACACGGGAGAGAAACCCTTCAAGTGCAGTGTGTGTGGGAGGGCGTTTGCACATCATCTGCTCTTGTAACACCAGAGAACACACATGGGAGAGAAACCCTTCAAGTGCAGTGTGTGTGGGAAGGCGTTTGCACATTTCTCATTGTAAACACCAGAGAACACACACGGAGAGAAACCCTTCAAGTGCAGTGTGTGTGGGAAGGCGTTTGCACAGTCATCTACTCTTGTAGCACACCAGAGAACACACACGGGAGAGAAACCCTTCAAGTGCAGTGTGTGTGGGAAGGCGTTTGCACAGTCATTAGCTCTTGTACACACCAGAGAACACACACGGGAGAGAAACCCTTCAAGTGCAGTGTGTGTGGGAAGGCGTTTGCATCATCTGCTCTTGTAGCACACCAGAGAACACACACGGGAGAGAAACCCTTCAAGTGCAGTGTGTGTGGGAAGGCGTTTGCACAGTTATCTACTGTTAAAAACACCAGAGAACACACACGGGAGAGAAACCCTTCAAGTGCAGTGTGTGTGGGAAGGCGTTTGCACGTTCATCTTCTCTTGTAACACACCAGAGAACACACACGGGAGAGAAACCCTTCAAGTGCAGTGTGTGTGGGAAGGCGTTTGCACGTCAATCTGCTCTTGTAATACACCAGAGAACACACACGGGAGAGAAACCCTTCAAGTGCAGTGTGTGTGGGAAGGCGTTTGCACAGTCACCACATCTTCAAGGACACCAGAGAACAACAAGCATCAAAATCCACAGGAGTGGAGTCTGAAATCAGCTTGTGAAAGTCAAAGTGCTGCAATGAGCCCATCCCTCATCAAACAAGAACCGGAAGAAAATCCCAGCTTGGACATTTAAGGTATGAGGTGAAATGTGAAGACGTGATGGTGAAGAGCGAAGAAGTGAAGGTAAAATGTGAAGATGAAGATTCAACTCCAAATGGACCTTCACATCGATGGAGGCAACGTGAAGCAGGAGGAGAATTCTGACTGTGAGGCAGAGCGAGGCAACTCCCAGCAGTTTGTGGAAGTGGAGGTGTGGGTGGACTTCCTCCGAGACAATACAAAGTCAAATGGAGACCCGGGAGATGCGTAAGCCTTAGACCAGTGGTTCTTAACCTGGGTTCGATCGAACCCCAGGGTTCGGTGAGTCAGTCTCAGGGGTTCGGCGGAGGTTAAGACACACACCTGACTCATGATTGTGCACCAGTAAAACATGTACCTATGTTTTGAATTTGAAAAAATATTTTATTTTTCCAATTAAGAAGGGTTCTGTGAATGCGCATATGAAACTGGTGGGGTTCAGTACCTCCAACAAGGTTAAGAACCACTGCCTTAGACGATGCCGCTCCAATAGATGCACCTTTGTCACAGGCCTTTAATGACAAGAATGTGAAGTTGAACACTCAGTTCCTAGGTTCAACCTGCAGGGTAAGAGCGGCCAGTCTTTGTGGACCTGTGTGTTGGGTAGATCTCTAACCAGGAGCGAGAGCCAATAAGCTCCCAAGCATTCACTATGTTATAATTGCATTTATATTGTGCTTGCTTAATTGCCTCGGCAATTCGGAGTTTTGTATCGTTTCTCGTCTCAAACACTCGAAGAGCATCCCCAAGTAGCAGCTGCCCCTGTGTGGCACAAGGTGGTGGCCCTGCACCGGCCTGCATGTGGACAAGAGCCTGTCAGTAGGGGGCGATGGTTGATGTGGCATCTCAGTTGTGGAGTTTGTAGGTAATGTTTAGAATTTGCTCAATTTTACCCAGATGCCAGCATGCAATGGCCGACTCGTTTTGAATGGTGCATTAGTATGTTGTACATACACTGTTAAGCAGACGGTGCGTATTTTTTTAATTAGCTTCTTGTTAATAGGATGTAACCTAATGCAGTATATTTCAGTGCAGTAATTCAATTTTGTTAATATGCCTGTCACGAATTTAGAATGAATACTTGTCTGATGGTGTGCGTACATGTAACCTTTTGTCTATAAGGGTCAAACATTGAATAAGTCATGTTAGGACACAGTGTGTGTTTTGCAAGTAACCTGTACAGATCACTCAGGTGAGACTCATTGTTCTTGTGATACAGGTCAAAGGGTATTTTGTGTTTTCAGGAAGCATCTCCCTCTGGAGCAACTCATTGTCTTTGAAATAGGGAGCACACTCGGATCATTCATCTGTTACAAGGCATACCACTCAAAAGTTACACGTAGAGGAGATACATTCTCAACAACACGAATTATAATTTTGTATTACGTGTTGACGTAGATTTTGTCGAATTAGGACGAGAAATGGTCCTTGCCGATTAACGTCTGGATGTTCACAACCATGGGGTTGAAGCAAGCCTGACCGCCTGCGGTGCCCCTCACAACCATTTACGGCCTTGGGCCAGGAAAGTCACGAAAAAAATTCACACGAACGACGCATCCATGCAAACCCCGATGCTCCCTTTTGAAGTTTGAAAATGAAACAACTTTGAATTGTATATTGTTTGCATTTGATAATTGTATTTCTTCATTAAAAGCTGATATCATTTTCCATCTGGAAGACTTCATTGAAAACGACATTTCGTGTGAATTTTCTCTAGTCGTTAAGTAGATGGCCTTGCCGGGGTTCGGTTCGATGCGGACTTTCACCTGGTTGGGATCTCGGGGTGGAGATGAGGCGACACAGAGCTGGCCGTGCCAGAAGACCGCCGTCTGCAGATCGATTCCAACGCGATCGAACGTCTGTCCCTGCTCCTCCGTCGTTCATGCAGGGGGCGCGTAGGTTTGCAGCGCCCCCTGCATGAAAACTAAGGAAAGTGCAGCGTTCATCACAGATAGATGAGGTGCGCTTATATAAGAGTACTCGCGGAAGTACCCGGTGTGAAATTTCCCACCTTTTATCGTAATATATAGGATACTAAGGCTAAGCACACCCGAGGATTGCACTTTTGTTGAAAAATGAAGTTGCAAATATTTGTCCATTATTGGCCAAAAACGGCATAGGTTAGTATGCCGATTTTCTATATTGGGACGTGCACATTTCATCATAAAATGTTCCACTTTTAATCTAATACATAGCATACTAAGGGTAAATACAATTGATGAATTAACTTTTTGTTGAAAAAGAAAGCTATGAAAATTTGGCTTATTTTGGTTAAAACCGGCATAAGTAAGTATCCCCGATTTTATTTTTGGGGTGTGAAAATTTAATCGTGAAATTTCCCACTTTTAAAGTAATATAGAGCATACGAATGCTTAACAAAATGGAGGAATTCACTTTTTCTTGAAAAATCTAGCTATGAAAATTGAGCCAATTTTGGCCAAGAACGGCATAGGTAAAGTATGCCAATTTGATCTTTTTACTTCAAATTTCATGGTGAAATTTTCCACTTTTAATGTAATATATATGAAGTATTCGGAATGACGGCAGGAAACCACTTGACGGGTTAGCACACTTTTTATTAAACCTTGACTTGTTACGATACAACTTGTGGTCACTATTCCTCTGACTACACACACTTCATTGACACGTGTGGTCACTACCTCTCCCACTACACACTCCACCTGACACGTGTAGTTACTATGGCTCACGCTGCAGGCTCACACTGCATGCTCACACTGCATGCTCACACTGCATGCTCCCAGCCCGTAACGTCCGTGGAGCCTACAGGCCCACCCCAACTTGGGCGTGGGCCACAACCTCTGAGTCCCACGGGCCGGCCCTCACACGGACGTTCGGCCCCGGGTCCCAGGGTTCCGCTCTGGGTCACACAGAGCCCCGGCCCCTACAAGGACAGCGGGACTAGGTGCCGCAGGGCCCTATCTCTTCCTCCTCCGTCTTCAGTCTTCGCTGGTCACTCGCTCCCCGTGCGCCTGTGCGCACCACCTTATATAGCCCCCGCTCACGGGAGACGGAGCGTATGCGGACCTCGACGTGAGCATCCCCCTTAGTTGACCCAATCCCCGCGCGCGTTGCCCCAGGATCCCATCGCTGTCAGCGCGCGTCACCGATACCCAGCCAATCACTGCCTCATAACCCCCGACCCCGCGCTGACCCCTGATCCTTCACCGTCAGCGCGCGTCACCAACACACACAGCCAATCACTACGCGCTGGCACACGATCCCTACCCCAGCGCGTATCACCACTACATATAGGCTAATCATGCCTCAACACAACCGAGGAATGCACTTTTTGTTTCAAAATACAGCTGTAAAAATTCGTTCAATTTTAGCCAAAAACGGCAGAGGTTAGCATGCCGATTTCCTGTTTGGGACGTGAACATTTCATCGTGAAATTTTCCACTTTTAATTTAATACATAGCATACTAAGGCTAAATACAATGGAGCCAATTAACTTTCGTCCGAAAATAAATCTGTGAAAGTTGGGCTTATTGAGCCTAAAAAACGGCACAGTATGCCGATTAACTTTCTATATTCGAACATTTAATTCATGAAATTCCCCACTTTTTAACGTAATATATGGGCTACTCAGGCTAAACACAACCAAGGAATGCACTTTTCGTTGCAAAAAAAGCTAAAATTGTTTTTATCGATTTTGCCAAAAAAACGGCCTAGGTTCGTATGGCGATTTTCCTTTTATGGACGTGAAAATGTCATCGTGAAATTCCCACTTTTAAAGTAATATAGAGCATACTAATGCTTAACAAAATGGAGGAATTCACTTTTTCTTGGAAAATCTAGCTATGAAAATGTAGCAAATTTTGGCCAAGAACGGCATTGGTAAAGTATGCCGATTTGATCTTTTTACTTCAAATTTCATGGTCAAATTTCCCACTTTTAATGTAATATATAGGCTAATCATGCTCAACACAACCGAGGAATGCACTTTTTATTTTAAAATACAGCTGTAAAAATTCGTTCAATTTTAGCCAAAAACGGCAGAGGTTTAAGTATGTCGATTTTCTGTTTTGGGACGTGAACATTTCATCGTGAAATTTTCCACTTTTAATCTGATACGTAGCATACTAAGTCTAAATACAATGGAGCAATGAACTTTTGTCGACAAATAAGGCTGTGAAAGTTTGACCAATTTGGGTGATTTCCTTTTTTTTTACTTAAAAATTTCATGGTGAAATTTCCCACTTTTTTACGTAATATAATCGGGATACTAAGGCTAAGCACACCCGAAGATTGCACTTTTGTTGAAAAATGAAGCTGTAAAAATTTGGCCATTGGACAAAAACGGCCTTGGTTTGTATGCCGATTTTCTATATTGGGACGTGAACATTTCATCATAAAATGTTCCACTTTTAATCTAATACATGGCATACTAAGGGTAAATACAATAGAGGAATTAACTTTCGTCCAAAAATAAAGCTGTGAAAGTTGAGCTTATTGAGCCTAAAATCGGCACAGTATGCCGATTAACTTTTTTATATTCGAAAATTTCATGCATGAAATTCCCCACTTTTTAACGTAATATATAGGCTACTCAGGCTAAACACAACCAAGGAATGCACTTTTAGTAGTAAAACAAAGCTCGGAAAATTGGGTAAATTTTGCCAAAAAACGGCCTAGGTTCGTATGGCGATTTTCTTTTCATGGACGTGAAAATGTCATCGTGAAATGTCGCCAGCGGTGTGCTGGAGAGCCAAGCCAACGTCATGTACAAAGTGCTGCTCATAGCGAGCAGCACCGATGGAGGTCGTCACGGCACACGAGGGGGTGGGTGGCCAGCACCACGCCCGGCCGCCTTTGTCTCCCTAGTGGCGATGTTGACTACACACCGCACCGGGGACTCGTTTGAGGCCGTGTCGACACTGCCGCTCCCTTTCTGTCAACAAACTTGAACTCTGACCCCGCTCTCTGACGTCACCGCTCAGCGTGACCTCATCGGCGTCAAACGCCAGGGGAGGTGTGCCTCGATAGTGACGTCATGTCACTCACCCCCGACCACCGTGCTCTTGAGCGTGACGTCACATCCACTCGGCCGCTGCCGATACCTGTTCCAGTGCCAATCCTTATTTGGGCAAAGCCACGCCCGGTGACTGGCGGCTCATTAACATAATTATTCGTGAAAGCCGTCGCGAGTTGATGGCCGCTCATTGTGGGAGGGGAGTGTCATCGTACCCCGCAAGTGACGTCATGTCACCTGCTGCCGCGTGACGTCACGAGGGACCAGGAAGTTGCCGCTCGGCCCGTGCACTGAAATCCGAGGTGAGAAATTCTCATCGCGGTTGTTGTTGTGGTGGTTGTTGTGGTGGTGGTGGTTGTGGTGGTTGTTGTTGTGGTTGTGGTGGTTGTTGTTTACCGAGGTAGAGCCTCGCTCTCTCTCTCGTAGGGATGTCAATTGAGTAGCAGCGAGCATGGAAGCGATGTCCACGTTGGAACTTACAATGCGGGGCCTTGCCTCCTGCCCTCGCCTGATCGCGTTTGCTTCAATTCTCTCGCTTAAGTTGAATTTGTCTTCACCCGGCTCGCCACTTTGTACCTTTGTTTTACTTTAAACATTAACACAGTTTTTATTTTTACCAGGCCACGCCCGCTTGAGCTGCTGTACCGCTCTTGTTTTCACAAGCGACCTGCCCACAACAACAATAACAACAAGGTGAGGCTCGTCAACAGCGTGGCGGTGTTCACTCTAGACACGTGGCGGTGTTCACTCTAGACACGTGGCGGTGTTCACTCTAGACACGTGGTGGTGTTCACTCTAGACGCGTGGCGGTGTTCACTCTAGACACGTGGCGGTGTTCACTCTAGACACGTGGCGGTGTTCACTCTGGACACGTGGCGGTGTTCACTCTAGACGCGTGGCGGTGTTCACTCTAGACGCGTGGTGGTGTTCACTCTAGACGCGTGGTGGTGTTCACTCTAGACGTGTGGCGGTGTTCACTCTAGACGCGTGGTGGTGTTCACTCTAGACGCGTGGTGGTGTTCACTCTAGACGCGTGGCGGTGTTCACTCTAGACGCGTGGCGGTGTTCACTCTAGACGCGTGGCGGTGTTCACTCTAGACGCGTGGTGGTGTTCACTCTAGACGCGTGGCGGTGTTCACTCTAGACACGTGGCGGTGTTCACTCTAGACACGTGGCGGTGTTCACTCTGGACACGTGGCGGTGTTCACTCTAGACGCGTGGCGGTGTTCACTCTAGACGCGTGGTGGTGTTCACTCTAGACGCGTGGTGGTGTTCACTCTAGACGTGTGGCGGTGTTCACTCTAGACGCGTGGTGGTGTTCACTCTAGACGCGTGGTGGTGTTCACTCTAGACGCGTGGCGGTGTTCACTCTAGACGCGTGGTGGTGTTCACTCTAGACGCGTGGCGGTGTTCACTCTAGACGCGTGGTGGTGTTCACTCTAGACACGTGGTGGTGTTCACTCTAGACGCGTGGCGGTGTTCACTCTAGACGCGTGGTGGTGTTCACTCTAGACGCGTGGTGGTGTTCACTCTAGACGCGTGGCGGTGTTCACTCTAGACGCGTGGCGGTGTTCACTAGACGCGTGGTGGTGTTCACTCTAGACGCGTGGTGGTGTTCACTCTAGACGCGTGGCGGTGTTCACTCTAGACGCGTGGCGGTGTTCACTCTAGACGCGTGGTGGTGTTCACTCTAGACGCGTGGCGGTGTTCACTCTGGACACGTGGTGGTGTTCACTCTAGACGCGTGGCGGTGTTCACTCTGGACGCGTGGTGGTGTTCACTCTAGACGCGTGGCGGTGTTCACTCTAGACGCGTGGTGGTGTTCACTCTGCATGTGGAGTGGGGACAACCGGGCGATCCGGAGGGAAATCGACGCGACCACGGGGGGAGAGAGAGAGAGGCACGCAAACTCCAAATATACAGCAGGCGTCAGGGTCAGGATCTAACCCACGACTTCCTGTATGCCAGGAGAGGTAGTTAACATCTCACCATGAGAGAGAGAGACACGCAGCCTTGGCTGTGTTGGTTAATCCTCAATGAATTACTTGGTGGAGTGAGGAAGCATTAATACTGAGCAGGTGAAGGTAGCCAGGCATGGGTCTGGACTAGGGGTCGGCACGGTTTGGCTCAAACCACCAAACCGCGGTTTGAACCGAACCAAATCGGTTTGGTTTGGCTCTGTTTGAACTGGTTCGGTTTAGTTTGGGGCTACGAAAACCGACTCGGTTTGGCTCGGACAGGGTGGACCCGGCTCAAACTAGTTTGGTTGGTTGTAAAGGCCGAGTACAGCAATATCAAGGACATGATGACGGACATTCTCAACCAGCGCTACCCAGCGTTGACGACGGACGCGGCGCCGAAGGCGGCGCCGCGTGGCGGCATTAACATCCTCTTTGACATGGTCTACGCGCCCAACGCTCACGACGGCGCCGCCTCCGAGGTCGATCGCTTCCTGCTTGAGCCGACTCAGGACCTGAGCATGGACGTCGTCGAGTGGTGGAAGCTGTACGGCGGCAAGTACCCACGCCTACGACGCGTGGCCCTCGACTATTTGCCTATCCCGGCGTCGTCCGTGCCCTCCGAGAGAGCAAACTCGGCCGCCAAGCGCTCCTTTCTCGACCGACCAAACCTGCACAAGTGCACGTTCAAGGCCGAGATGTGTGTGCGCTCGTGGGCGCGGATGTTGCCTAGTGTTGGGGTTTCACTGCCATTGAACTACCACACTGCGTTCAAGGACATTGGGCGTGCCAAGCTTGAGGAGATGGCTGTGGACGACATCGTCGTCCAGTACTTGCTAGTGAATCTCAATATGAAGAAAGCCTGCGTAGAAATTAGCGATTAATACACTTGATATTTGTATTGAATGCGAATATTGTTTGCCGCGCATCTTTTCGGTTCAAGCCAACTCAAGAGGTTTGGTTTAGCTTAGTTTGGTTTGGTTTGGTTTGGTTCAGTCGTCGCTGGTTTAGTTTGGTTTGGTTTGCTCAATTTGAAACCAGTTTGAGTCGGTTCAAACCGTGCCGACCCCTAGTCTGGACACACCACCACCTGTGAACCATGCCAGTGAAAAACCCTGAAAAATTGATTCTTGTAAGAAAGAAAAAAGCTGAAAGAAATCAATTTAACTAAATGGGATGTTTTTCACTGAAGGAAATTCAACCTTAACCCACTTCTACGTAATGTCGATTTTGGCAACTCGGGAAGGGAATGACGTGGCAAGCTGAAAATAGTCGCGTTCACTTATAAATTCCAGACGGCATAAGCTGTGAAAATTTCATGACGCCAGAGCTCAGCGTTGGAGAGTTTTTGCTGCTTCACACAAACAAACAGATGTAATTTCTGCTTCATATTTAAGATAGCAGTTGTACCCGTTCTTCACACGGATTTGTATTGAAACTCCGAGAAGCCAATGGCTTCATCGGCCAGGAGCGAAGCGCCACCTAAAATATCCCGGCACGCTGTGAACAGCTGTAGAAGTACGGCGCGCGAAGAGCCATATGGTAGGGGTAAGCGTTGCAGAGCGCTTAACTCAGGTGTGTTGCGGGTTGACGCCACACACTCCATGGTCATTTCTCCCCCCCCCCCCTCCCAAAATACAAAAGTCTATTTTTATAGTTATTACATTGTGTACAGTATGGAACCTACCCACATGCCAAATTTCAAGTGTGTTGCATGTTGGGAAGTATGCTAAACATTTCGAACAGACACACATATCCACACATTTCCTTTTATATATAGACTAGCTTTACTACCCGGCTTCGCCCGGGACTTGGATTCTTGTCTTGGATTAAACACGGCCTACGCGGAGTGTTTGGGGGCGGGGGGGGGGTGAGCAAGCACACTGCGTAACGCTGCCGCATGCGGGTGTGACATCACAGATGTGATCACAGATGTGATGTCACCGCTCACTTGCGTGCAAAATAAATGCATTATTGCGCCCCCGCCCCTTCCCAAAATACAAAAGTCTATTTTTATACTTTTCGCATTGTGTACAGTGTGGAAGCTACCCACATGCCAAATTTCAAGTTTGTTGCATGTCGGGAAGTATGCTAAACATTTCGAACAGACATATTCACAAATTTCCCTTTTTTATACGTAGATAAATCGGCATTTTGCGACCCCCACCGCCACCGTGTGGCATATTATTACGTGCCAGGGACTCTCTGAGAGGACAACAGTCCGTGTCCATAATTGGCAATAAGTAACGGCAAAGCAGTTACAAGCCACTCACAGAATTGTGCGCAGTTGCGTCTACAGTACACGGCTTCCCTGAAGGCATCAACACCTTCAGCGAGCGCGATGCCGAGGTTCTTACTTACTAACAACTCCTTACTTACTAACAACTCCTATCATTTTTCATTGCTGGAGGTGTTACCCCCCCTCCCCACCTGCAAATCCTGACTGCCTCTGTGCGACAGTATGAAGTTTGTATTTGCAGTAAAGTCTATTAACTCTATTGAGCACGGAGGTTATATCAAAACAGTAGTTTATTTTTGTTTTCCTCTGGAACTCTTTGTAAGAATGGAGTCAGGAAGTTATCACAGCACACACGTGCAGCTGAAGTCGGAACTGTTCATCCCAGCAATCAAGGACATCTGTGCCTGGCTTCACACCTCTAAGTTGTGATTGAACATTCATTTATGCATTTGTGCATAACACAAATAGTATTATTTTCAACACCCTTTGCTTTGTCAGCTAAATTTAGCTTTCATAAACATTTATTTTGAAGCCAGACAGCCGAAATTGTGTGCTCGGAGTTTTGGGTTAACATTCATTTTGAAGATACTAGGGCTTCCAGGCATGTTTATGACCATTCGCCCTCTCATTGTGTGCCATAACAGCCCGTGTGATGAATTTGGGACACTTTTTCACTATATCATGAATATATGAATAAGTATAGACGTGTAAGTCACGTGTTACTGTGTATATAGGCATTCCTCTGTGCATTGATACTGATGTGTAGATGGTGTGGATATATTTTTCTGTCTGCAGCTGTCGCTTCCTCTGCAGAATTTGTCTGATGGAGCAAAGGCAGTCGGCGCGGCTCGGTGCAAAAAGGCATCAATGCGACCGGTGTGCATACAGCACGGATCATATTGAACATTTGACACAGCACCAGAGAACTCACACAGGAGAGAAACCCTTCAAGTGCAGTGTGTGTGGGAAGAAGTTTTACATTCATCTACTCTTGTAACACACCAGAGAACACACACGGGAGAGAAACCCTTCAAGTGCAGTGTGTGTGGGAAGGCGTTTGCACAGTCATCTACTCTAGTAGCACACCAGAGAACACACACGGGAGAGAAACCCTTCAAGTGCAGTGTGTGTGGGAAGGCGTTTGCACATTCATCTACTCTTGTAGAACACCAGAGAACACACACGGGAGAGAAACCCTTCAAGTGCAGTGTGTGTGGGAAGGCGTTTGCACAGTTATCTGCTCTTGTAAAACACCAGAGAACACACACGGGAGAGAAACCCTTCAAGTGCAGTGTGTGTGGGAAGGCATTTTCACATTCATCTGCTCTTGTAACACACCAGAGAACACACACGGGAGAGAAACCCTTCAAGTGCAGTGTGTGTGGGAAGGCGTTTGCACAGTCACCACATCTTGTAAAACACCAGAGAACACACACGGGAGAGAAACCCTTCAAGTGCAGTGTGTGTGGGAAGGCGTTTCACATTCATCTACTCTTGTAGTACACCAGAGAACACACACGGGAGAGAAACCCTTCAAGTGCAGTGTGTGTGGGAAGGCGTTTGCACTTTCATCTACTCTTAAAAACACCAGAGAACACACACGGGAGAGAAACCCTTCAAGTGCAGTGTGTGTGGGAAGGCGTTTGCACGTTCATCGACTCTTAATAAACACCAGAGAACACACACGGGAGAGAAACCCTTCAAGTGCAGTGTGTGTGGGAAGGCGTTTATAGATTCATCTGCTCTTGTAGCACACCAGAGAACACACACGGGAGAGAAACCCTTCAAGTGCAGTGTGTGTGGGAATGCGTTTGCACATTCATCTTCTCTTATAACACACCAGAGATCACACACGGGAGAGAAACCCTTCAAGTGCAGTGTGTGTGGGAAGGCGTTTGCACATTCATCTGCTCTTGTAGCACCAGAGAACACACACGGGAGAGAAACCCTTCAAGTGCACTGTGTGTGGGAAAGGCGTTTGCACTTTCATCTTCTCTTATAACACACCAGAGATCACACACGGGAGAAAACCCTTCAAGTGCAGTGTGTGTGGGAAGGCGTTTGCATGGTCACCACATCTTTGAGAACACCAGAGAACACACACGGGAGAGAAACCCTTTAAGTGCAGTGTGTGTGGAAGGCGTTTTCACGTTCATCGACTCTTAAAAACACCAGCGAACATACACGGGAGAGAAACCCTTCAAGTGCAGTGAGAGAACACACACGGGAGAGAAACCCTTTAAGTGCAGTGTGTGTGGGAAGGTGTTTGCACATTCATTGACTCTTAAAAAAACACCATAGAAAACACACGGGAGGAAACCCTTCAAGTGCAGTGTGTGTGGGAAGGCGTTTGCACAGTCACCACATCTTCAAAGACACCAGAGGACACACACGGGAGAGAAACCCTTCAAGTGCAGTGTGTGTGGAAGGCGTTTGCACGTTCATCGACTCTTAAAAAACACCATAGAAAACACACAGGAGAGAAAA
>NW_024706015.1:0-17195 GCF_018977255.1 Callorhinchus milii | reverse complement strand
ATAAATACTCACGGTTTTGGGGGGGGGGGGAGGAGGGAGGGGTGGGCGGAGAGGGGGGGAGAGGGATGGAGAGGAAGGGTCCGACCCCCTGACTATTTAATAATATTCCTTGCAATTTGACAAAGCGCCTTATCAGGTCGTTGAGACGTCTCGAAGGGCTGTAAACGTACTGGAAAGTGAACCGACGGCGTATTTTGTGGCCGATTGCGCCCGGCAGCGTCCCACAAACCGTCGGGGGTTGAGCGACCAATTTATTATTATTACTATTATTGTTCCTTTTTTGGGGGGAGAGATTATTACCCCCTGGATCAGCCCATCGACCCGCAACTCGGTTCCTTCCGGCCGGGAATCGCACCGCCCGGGTCCTCTCGCCTGCGAGGCGAGCGATCCCACCGCTGAGCTGCGGGGCGCCACGTGCAAGTCCCAAGGCGCCGGCGGGGCTGAGCCAAGCTCGGAGCGCGGCATAATTAGCTGCGCCCGCAAAATGCTCAGTCACTACACTTCACAGCGTACGCCCGCGAAGAGCTTCGAGACCTTGCAACAACATGATAAGCTGCTGTATCAAGTATTATTATTATTATTATTGAGTGGACAATGAGAATAAAGTGTGTCCTTCCCCACCACCCCCCCCCCAACAATAGATTATACTCCCCCTTTCCCCCCCCCACCCCCACCTATAGAGGAAACACCCACTCACTCAACTGATCTAACTGAACTGATCTCAAAAAGTTTCCTATTTATTAGAGGCAGCGAAGAAAAGTCTCGTACAAGTTTTGGCACAGAGTTGAATTAAACGCCCCCCCCCCCCCTCGATGGAGAGACCAGAAGCGCACTGGGGAATGAGCTCCCACCCCCCCCACCCCACCCCTCCTTACCCCCCAACCCCCACGGGCTCAGATCAGCGCAATCGCCCCACGAGAAGAAACTGGCCCGAGACACAGCTAACGTCCGGCCAACAGGCGGCCAGACTCTGGTGGGGGTGTGTGTGTGGGGGGGGGGGGGGGAGAAGATTGTGGGAGAGATAGTGAGAAGTGGAAGGGAGATGAGAAGGGGGAGAGAAGAGGAGGGGGGGAGAGGAATGGGGGGGGGAAGGGAAGAGGATTTGAGTGGGGAGAAAAATGATGGGGACCTCTGTAGTGGCTACGGCCGGTGGTGGAGGAGGGGGGGGGGTGGGGCGGGGGACAGAGTGGGGCACTGGACCTCATCGAGGCAGAGAAGTTAGACCAACGTAGGGCACCGCACCCAAAACGGACCGACAACGGTGGCCACGACCCCCCCCTCTCCTCTCCTCTCTCTCTCTTTTGTAAATAACACTTGTAGCTTTTTTTCCGTGTATATAACGCCGGGCGATCTCACGCGGTCAGGTACTCGGTCACAGCGAGACATAGGCCTTTGAGACGCACACGCACGCGCGCCCGTGCCCGCGCGCGCGCCCGCACCCGGGGAGCGTGCAGGGGAGGATTCCCGTACCGTAGCGGTTAGAACAATTCGCCTCGCGAGCGAGAGGACCCCGGGTTCGATCCCCGGGCGGGTCAGGTCGGGCGGGTTTCCTTACTCCGCGCGGCTCTGCTCGATGTCGCTACTCGATTGGGAGTGCTTTCCGGGGTGACGACCCCTCCCCGAGAAAATGATAATAATGCGATGGCTCAATCCGCGGGACGTCGCCGGGCGCAACCGGCGGCCACGTTTCGCTCCCAAAATGCACAGTCACTCCACTTTACGGCGCTTTGAGGTGTCTCGACCATATGATGATATTATTATCATTTTAAAAAAAAAACCAGTCTTGTCCTTATCTTACGTCTCTCCCCACAACCATCAACCTCACCGGGGAGGGGGAGAGGGCGGTGAACAGGGGTGGGAACCCTGTGGCCGTTTTTGAGTGGGGAGGGGGGAGACTTCTGACACTTACGGCTGCACAAGAGACAAACATTCCAGCAAACACAGGTGTCGGGAATCACCTTCAGTTGATTTACGCCTCTGTGCGTGTTTTTTTTTTAACGTTACGCGAGATAAGCGGAAGGACCCCTTTCATCCCGAACCCCTCTTTCTCCGCTCCCCCTCTCCCGACTGACAGGTCTTAAACGTGAAGGTTTTCCCTCCACCCCCACCCCCTTTTTCCTCGAGCGAGCGAGCGGAGGGGACAGTTGTTAGGGTGACCGGCGGCGGCGGTTTGAGTCGCGTTGGCGAAAAAAAGAAGTCGTAAAGTGAAGTTGTTCGGTGTTTGTTAAAGGTCCCGACTCCAGTTAAAGCGAACGTTTTGCTTCCTCTCCGTCACTCCCCCACTGCTGAATTCGAGAGGGGTTTTCACCCGCTGTTCCCCTGCGCCGCCCCCCCCCCCCACCACCACACCCCGCGCCCCCCCCCCATCCTCTCCCGAGGCTCAGCGATCAGGGCCCTGCTGTGCAAGGACCAAGATTCCATACAGAGCGCCAGGACTCTCTCTCTCGTTGGTTGGGGTTGGGGTTGGGGCTGTGGGGGGGGGTGGGGGAGGGAAGTGGGGGGAGAGATGGGTTGTTACTCGATCCCTCTGTCTGGCATTTTTGGGGGGTGGGGGGGGGGGGTGCGGTGTTGTGTTTTTTGTATTTCTTGTGCCGGATATTCTTCGTGTACGATCTATCACTGTTGTATGAAATCAAGACGTCTCGTCTCTTGTATTCACACAATAAAGGTCTGAATCTCGAGCACAGACCCCGCTGTCTGGTGCGCGTGTGTGCGTGTCCGTGTGCGCGTGTGCGTGTCCGTGTGAGAGCTCAGCGGTTAGAGCCCTCGCCTCGCCAGCGAGAGCCCCGGGTTCGACTCTCGGACGGGGTCAGGGCGAAATGTCGGCCGAGTTTCCTTACTCCGCCCACACGGACAAGTAAGTAGGAACCTGGTTGTTGGTCGATTGGCTTTTTTTTGGGGGGGGGGGAGTGGTGGGGGGAATAATTCCTTTTTTAAAAAAAATGAAGTCACGCGACCCCACAACTCCCAACTCCGTGGGACGCCGCTGTGCGCAATTGGCCGCCGCGTTTTGCCCGCAATTCCGCGAAGACGCCTCGAAGATGTGGGAACAAGAAGATTCCGTCCACGGAGCGCCTCTCGCGGCGGGAGGACGTCCCGAGGCGCCGGACGGGAGATCCGGCCCTCGGGAGACGAGACACGGAGACGAGACCGAGACACGGAGACGAGACCGAGACACGGAGACGAGACCGAGACACGGAGACGAGACCGAGACACGGAGACGAGACCGAGACACGGAGACGAGACCGAGACACGGAGACGAGACCGAGACACGGAGACGAGACCGAGACACGGAGACGAGACCGAGACACGGGCTCGAGACGTATTGCTGCTCTGTAACCCGAGTGCAAAGATTTTTTTTTTTTGCTCAGGGCCACAGCGATCCGACGCTCTGCGTGACATCCCGTTGTCCTCGTGGGGAAGGGAGAATCTCTAACCCCCCCCACCCCCCCCGGCCTCACGGGATTCGCCGCCAAGTGTAGTGACTGTGTGTATGCGTGTGAGTGTGCGGGGGGGGGGGGGGGGAGGGCGCTCGCAGGCGCCTCACGGGATTCGCCGCCGAGTGTAGTGACTGTGAGTGTGAGGGGGGGGGGAGCGCGCGCAGGCGCCTCACGGGATTCGCCGCCGAGTGTAGTGACTGTGTGTGTGCGTGGGGGCGGGGGGAGCGCTGGCAGGCGCCTCACGGGATTCGCCGCCAAGTGTAGTGACTGTGTGTTTGATGGGTGTGTGTGGGGGGGGGGATTCCTGCTCTGGGACATGAATGGGACCACGTGCTCTCCTGGAATGGGAATTCCCATTTCCGGTCCAGCATCACGTGTCCCCCCCCTCCCCCCCTCTGCTCTCTCTCCTCCCTCCCCCTCCCCTACCCCCAAAAAAAATGCCCCTCCCTTTGGACCAGAAGCTGTTGTGCCCTCTTGTGAGCAACACCGTGAGAGAGAACCGTTAGCAGCGGCTTTCTCTCTCCCCCTCCATTACACACAATGGGAACGGGACCGGAAGTGCTCTGACGCTCAAGGCTCTGGTGACCGGCCGGCGCCGACGTCATCGCCGGTGACGTCAAGCGGGCGGGCGGGCGGGGGAGAACGGGACGTCATTCGTGTGCCGTCCAATCAGGAAACCGGCCGGCGCGGAGTGACGGACCGGTTGGCCAATCAGGACGCGTCCGCCCCCCCTCCTGGTCTCCGCCGGCGAATCACAAAGCAGGGAGGCGGGGAAAGGGAGGGGGGGTAGGAGCATCCGCCGGGCGCCGGCCAACCGGGATCGTCCGGGCGGTGAGCGACCGCGGTGGCGACCAATGGGGCGCGGCGCCTCGTTGAAGGGCGTGCGGGCCGGCCAATGGGCGGCGAGCTCGGGGGGGCGGGCCAGGGAGGCGCCCGGGATATATAAGGAGCCGCGGCGGGAGCTGCAAGTCTCTCAGCTCCGAAGAGTAAAACGATGTCAGACGACGGCGCGGATTTCAGGTTTGTTCCTTTTCCCCCCACCCTCCACCCCGTCATTCCGGCCGCCGCCGAGCGCGGCCTCGGAGCGGAACGCGAGACCCGAGGCCTCGTTTTTCACGTAATTCACATTCGCGACCGATGAACGGCGGTTTAAAAAATAAAGCCCGAGTGAGGTGATTTTTCTCTTCCCCCCCTACCCCCGGCCACCCTTTCCCGGCCAACCCCCCCCACCCCGCGGCGAGCGGGGCCTCGTGTTCTCGACGAGCGGCCATTTTCTTTTTTTTCTTCCCCTCCGTCGTCGTCGAGTGTGTGTGTGTGTAAAAAAAAGAGAGACCACGCGAGCGGAACCGCTGCGCCGCTCCTTACCTTCTCTCTCTCTCTCTCTCGCTCTCTCTACGCCGTGTTTTTTTTCGCGAGCGGGAGGTCGGCCCGATGGGGGGGGGGGGGGGGCGAGGACCGTTGGGTAGGGAGGAGGGGGGGGGGGCGGGTGGCGTTTGCTGCAGTGAGGGGAGGCCGCAGCGCGCGCGCGCGCGGCCTCGGAGTCGGCGGTTGGGTGGAGTGGGGGGGGGGGGAGAGCGGAGGAGGAGGAGGAGAGGGTGTCACGTGTTCTCTCTCGCGCGCGCCCGCGTGCGCGCGCTCTCGCCTCGCGCACCACAGCCCGCGCGGAGCTCCCTCGGTCGACCCCGTACCGCAGGGCCTTTCTTTTCTCCCCGACCCGACCGGTCCCGTCGCCCTCTCGCACAACCGCCCGCGGGAAGGGAGGTGGTGGGGGGGGGGGTCGCGCTCCCTCGAGCGTCCGACCCCGTAGAGGCGCTTTCTCCCGCCCCTTAGTCGTCATCCATTGTCGGTCCCACACCTCACCCGCGGGGGCTTCCTCGGGCGACCCCGTAGAGGCGGTTTTTTTTTTCTTCCCGCCCAACGGTCTCTCCGTCGCGCTCGCGTTGCCCCCCCTCCCCAATCGACCGTTAATCCTAACGGTCGTTAACTCCTCTCCCTTCTCCCCCCCCCCCTCTTCCTCTTCTCCCCCCCTCTTCTCCCCCTCTTCCTCTTCTTCCCCCCCCCCCCCTCTTCCTCCTCCCACCGTCACAGCCACGATACCGTTGGCGCGCACGTCACTCGCTTGCCCGCCCCACCGTCATCTCGTGACAGGGTACGGTTACGATCTCTTCACCCACCCCCGTTATCCGGTCCCTACCGCCTCCTGTTGATGGGGGGGGGCGATCCGTGGCATTCCCTCACCCCCACCGATCGCCATTTCCTTTCTCCCCCCCGATCGACCCGGGCCGTTAAGACGGACGCCCGCCATTATGGCCGCGACCGCTGGAGTCGGGTGGGAGAGAAAAGGGGACTGTGTGGAGGGGGGGAGGGAGAGGGAAGAGGGTGATTATTTTTTTAATGTGGGTTGGAAGTAACGTGACCCCCCCCCCCCCCGCCCGCAGCTCACACTCTCGCTCTTTCTCGGTTACCTCCGCGCCGCGAGCGAAGGGAGGACCGGGGTTTGATCAAGAGAATATTTTTATATATATATATATATATATACGTTTGTGACGTTTGAAGTGAGAATACGTTATGTCTGTGCCCGCTTTGGGGGTGTGGTGGTGGTGGGGGGGGAGGCGGAGAGAGAGAGGGGGGGGGCGCTGGGCGTCCGACCGGCGCTGAGCTAAAATGGCGGCCGCGCATCCGTCTCGTCTGCCTTCCTCTCGGGCCCACATGGCGGCACCTCGCGCACTGCGCATGCGGCAGCCTGGCCCGATGACGTCAATGCCCCGGCCGCGCGCATGCGTCTGAGCCCTCTCTCTCTTCCCCCCCCCCCCCCCCACCAGCCCCGCATTGTTCCACAGCCTCCGCTCAGCCGGCACTGCGGGGTCCTAGCGCCGCCACTCTGACTGACTGACTGACCGTGATTGCGGTTTTCAGTCTCTGAGTCAGTCTCTCTCTCCCCTTGACAATGGATTCCGTTGCGGAGGATGTCCTGACCCCCCCCCCCCCCCGAGTGTAACGTTAGTCACCGAGTGAGTCAATCCACGGGAATTTTGTTTCATTTACAAAGAGAAGGCCATTCATCTGATCTCTCCGCCCCCCCCACACAGCACCCCCGAGGCTGTTATTAATCATAATCTGATGATCCTAAAGGCTAACCCGAGTTTAAACCCAAACTCCAGCCCCACCCCCGAACAAAACGGGGCTGGATTATGGCTGCATCTGTTCATGTTTCCAGGCTGAGGTGACTACGTGACTGGGCTTGAGATTGGCCGTGATCAAATGGCATGGCGGAACAGGCTCGAGGGGCTGAATGGCCTCCCGTTCCTACGTTCCCTCGCCCTGTTCCAACTCCCAGCCAATGTTGGTCTCTTTTGTTGTCTGTTCTGCGGCCTCTGATGGTTAATGCCAGTTTCTTTTGCACCAGAAGTAAAGGTCATGGGGGGCCTAGTGGATCAAGTGGACCCGAAGGGATGGAACCTGAAGGCATCATTGAAGTGAGTAAAACCTCTGGTGTTTTGGTAGGTGGGGGGGGGGGGGGAGTGAGGAGGTTTACTGGATGCTGAGGGAATCCATTGTGCAGTTTGGGTGAGTATTTTATTGTGTGGAATTTTTCCGGAATGGTATAAAGGAGCTCTGCACTATAAATACAGTCTGACCCAGGCCTCGCCCTGAGGGAATGCAATGTTTACCCCTGGCCTTTCAGTGGCAGGGTCACGCCCACGGTGGGGTAGCTTAGCTGCTTGGAATTTTGCTTTCACAGTGGCTGAGAGATCATGGTCGACCGATGCCAGAATTAGCCTTGAAGTTTATTCAGTGGGTTTTCACTGTGGTGATTTAGCGCCTCTATATTTTTTTAAAGGGCTGGTTTTGTTACCAATGCTCTGTTCCTGCAGGTTTCAGCCTGTGTTGACAGTTCCTGTTCAAGGTTATCCTGCCCTGCCCTCGGGCAGTGTCATGGGGGAGGATGCAAATCAGCCACATTGTGGCCTGTTTTACACAGCTGGCTATCTCTTGTAAACAGAAGTAACCATTCCCTGAAGCATCAGGCCAGTGTGTGACAGGCAAAATGCTTAGCGGACTGGAGAGATTGGGGATTAGGTGGAAATTCAAGTTGGGGTCCGATGTCATTGCAGGGTATGGATACCTGAGCTACCCTGTTGGGTGAGGAATAGAACTGAAATTCGCTTTTCGAACTTTTTTGCAGAGCAACTGGAACGAGATTGTCGACAACTTTGATGACATGAGCCTTCGTGAGAACCTCCTGCGTGGGATCTATGCTTATGGTTTTGAGAAGCCGTCTGCTATCCAGCAGCGGGCCATTCTTCCCTGCATCAAGGGTAGGTCATGTGAACGATGGCAGTTTGAATGATCGCTGATCTGGAAATCAGGAACAGGGCAGTGTGGCTGTTAAGTCTTAATTGTGCGCAAAGCTCAAGCGCATTGGCAGATTGGAAGAGACTTTAACCCTCTACTATCTTTGGACTCTTGCTTCCGGGTTTTAGCTGCAGTTGCAAAATGGTCGCATTATTGTAACCGGCAATATTTTACTAAATTTGTGAATTGAATTCATGAGAGGATCTGATATATTCCTTGCTGACTGGAACATGTGCTCTTTGTCTCTTATCCCCTGTCACCTGGGCGGAGATGTACCTCAATGTGGTGCTGTATCTTAATCTGACACGGGGTATAATAACTGTCCCATATTCATCCCAGCCTTATTCTACCAGTGAATGTGTGTTGGTTCATGCTGTGGGCACAGATCACACGCGACTCGGATATCTTGGAGGTGATGAGTTAGTTGCGTCCTTGTGATTATTGATGTTGATGTTTGCTCCTAGGCTTTGATGTCATTGCCCAAGCCCAGTCTGGTACAGGCAAGACTGCCACGTTTGCCATCTCTATTCTGCAGCAGCTGGAGATGGATATGCAGGAGACCCAGGCCTTGGTTCTTGCTCCCACCAGAGAGCTGGCTCAGCAGGTAAAATTCCTCATGCAACAATCGCAAAGGTCTTTGTAAAGGAGAAAGCTTTCTTATTTCCTCCAGACCCACAAGTAGCAATCGATTATTGACTCCGGTAAATGACTTGTCCTGTCGCACAGTGTTAGCAAATGAGAGGACCCAGGTTCGATTCCCGGACAGGGGGAAGCATTGGGCAAGTTTGCTTACCTCACACCTGCCTCGGTTTACTTGGCAGTAACTTAAGAACCCGGTTGTTAGTTCAACACGCGCAATATTGCAGGTTCTGGAAATCTGAAACAAAACAGCAGTCACTGGGAACACTCCGCAGCAGGATCTACGGAGAAAGGAAAGTGGGTCGTTTGTTAGTTGATTGGCAGATCATTTTTCTGGGGCCAGTGATCCCTTCCAAGAAAAACAGATGTATTGCTCTGGTCACTCAATCTACTCAGATATAAGGATTATTATGTATTTATGTCAGGATTCTGACACTGTGCGTTGTTCCTGATTTCAGATTCAGAAGGTAATCTTGGCTTTGGGAGACTACATGGGAGGCACTTGCCATGCCTGCATTGGTGGCACCAGCATCCGACAGGAACTCCAGAAGCTGCACTCGTCTGCTCCCCACATTGTGGTCGGAACTCCAGGGCGTGTGTTTGACATGATGAACCGCAAGTATCTCTGTGAGTATCAGGACTTTACCTCTTGCCCTTTGAGTAGTCGAGGCCAGAATCGTCCCAGTTGATCAGCGTTTGTGAAAGGACAATAGACGGTCTGCATTAATGTACACTTGGTGTACATGGCGGGGGTGGGGATTTTGTATTTTTCTTTACCAATGATTACTGCTTCCCTCACTGACTTGTTGGGTGGATCAAATGCAGACGTAAGTGGCTCGTCTCCAGGGAGTTTCATTTTTCTATGCTTCAGTGGGTTTTAATTAGAGCTAAGCCATTTAGATGTGAAATCAGGGGAGAAAAATTCACACAAAGGATAGTGGTAATCTGGAAGTCTCTCTCAAAGAGGCTGTGGGCTATGGCTGGATCCATTTATATTTTCAAGACTGAGATAGGTAGTTGGGCATCGAGGGATGTGGGTGATTGGATTTGAGGTACAAATCAGCCAGAATCTAATAGAATGGCGGAACAGGCTCAAGGGGCTGAATGGCCTCCTGTTTCTCGAGGAGCGATCTTTACACCACTATGATCACCAGTTGACTGGGATTTTTTTTTAACTTGAGTCGACACGTTTCCCATAAGTGGGTATTTCCTCTGGAGCGTGTGGACCAGCCAGTAAATGCCAGACTCCTGACATCAGACATGTTCTGCTGGGCTGCTACTAAATTTGGCGCTGGCTCGAAAGTGAGGGGGCGCGGGCGGGTGCGACTGATTCGCAGTGATGCTTCCCTGATGTTTGAGGGGCGAGTTCACTGCCGCACTGCTTTGCGTGTCGGAACAGTTGACCCAACTGTGAGGATTTCTGGCCCGGTTCCACCTTGCGGTCAGAGATGCTTGTGATTGCAGATTCTTGTCTCGTTTCCGCTCTGCGAGAGCTCGTTTGATTGATCTTTTGTTTCAGCTCCGCGGTACATCAAAATATTTGTTCTGGACGAAGCCGATGAGATGTTGAGCCGAGGGTTCAAGGATCAGATTTATGAGATATTCCAGAAATTGAACTCCACCATCCAGGTGAGGCTTTGTTTGATACCATGTACAGTCGCTTCAAATCAATTTGATTTAATTATTGGGCAAACTTGTGTGGGATGCCTAACGAAGGGGGGGGGCTGATGATCATAATATTCCTTGCATTTGATAATAGTCGTTATCCTGTCTTCTCGATGTCTCACACAACAAAGTAGAGTTATTATTTTGTGGGTGAAACACGGCAGCCTCTCGCTCACAGCAGTGTCCCACAAACCGTCGTGGATTGACTGACCAGATGATTTTTTTTAAGGGACAATTTGATAGGCAATTGCTAAAGGGCAACTGGAGACCAGGTGATAGAACCAGTTTATCAAGTGCTGTGATTGTTTTTTTTTTTTGCCAATTCACTTGAGTGCTCAAGTTCCATTAAGTCTATCAAACGGCTCTTCGGTACGAGCTAAAGCCCACGTCCTATTCAAGTGTCTTGCTGGAGTTGAGAACTTTGGAAATTTCTGAATTTCTCATCGGTGACAGTAGGATTTGTGGGACGTAGAATACATAGTCGCCCATCGAGAATGCAGCTGCGGACCTCTTTCTTAATGTCCAGTGCTTCTGCTTGGAGATGTGGTTGTTGACATCGCACCAGTCCTCCCTCCCCTCGGCGTGGCACCGTACCCCGACACTGTCGATTGCTCTGGGTCTCTACCCCGCAGGAGGGGTGCTGTGTAAAGGCAATTTGTGGTTGGATGCACAGTCAAGTCAACCTGCTGTTCAGACTTGATACGTCTGCCCAGAGCCTTTTAGTTGCATGGCGTCTGCTTTCGCTCTGCACATTTGACGTTATTGTCGTGTGCAACTCATTTAGAGTGTTTTACACAGGTGGTTTTGCTGTCTGCTACGATGCCGGTCGATGTGCTGGAAGTGACTAAGAAGTTCATGCGTGAACCCATTCGTATTCTTGTGAAGAAAGAGGAGTTGACCCTGGAGGGTATCCGTCAATTCTACATCAATGTAGAGAGAGAGGTGAGGCTGGTCTCCGGGTGCCGTGTGTACTGGGGTCTGGGGTAACAGCGCAGAATGTACCCGGCACTGACCTTATTGCGGAACTGGGATTCGAGCGAAGACCCGAAGTGGGTGTTTCCAGAGAACTTTCTTTTCCACGAAGTCTTTGTACTTCACTGGGTTTCGGTTCTGTGGTAGAGGAACGGTCTGTTCTCCACTGTGATTGCCATCTAACTGGGCTTTCACTACTATAAAACAGTTTACATGCGTTCCACAAATCTTAATTCCAGTGTAATATTTTTTATCTGTGCAGTGCTTATCGATTGCTTTATGTTTTATGTTCCTCCTCAGGAGTGGAAGCTGGACACTCTGTGTGATCTGTATGAGACTCTCACCATCACACAGGCTGTCATCTTCATCAACACCAGGAGAAAGGTGGATTGGCTGACTGAGAAAATGCACGCCCGGGATTTCACTGTGTCTGCTCTGGTGAGTACAGCTAACACCAAAGAAACGCTTGTTACAGCAGTCGCTGCTCGTGGCCTTCTGTCTGACCGCCGGCTGAGCGTGCAGTTAGTACGGCACCTGCTGAAATCATTTGCTTCTTAGTGACGGGCTGAACTGGTGACCTTTTCAATGGCCGTTGCATCTGAGATGTAGACGTAATGTAATCGTGTCGAGATACGGGCGGCCCAGTGTTGCGAGCACGAATATTCTGCGCTTCGTGCGGCTTTCGAAGGGAGGTTGCGGGTGTTAAGTGTTCCATTTGTTTCCCCCGTCTTTATAGCGCTGTGTTTTGTGTCAAGGTTTGAGTACACATTCGCACCCCCAGCGTAGCCTTACCTGTGAATGCTGAGAGTCCGCGCATATACCTACGTGTGGGCGGCGTTTCTCCTTTCCCACGCTAAAATTGTCCGTGGCTTGCAATAACTCGCCGTGTTTGAATGTTGCAGCACGGTGACATGGATCAGAAGGAGCGAGATCTTATTATGAGGGAATTCCGATCAGGATCCAGTCGTGTTCTGATCACTACTGACTTGCTGGTGAGTTAAGGTGCACAAGGCCAAACAACCACTTGACTTGCATCCTTTCGGTACGGAGCTGGTAATCTCTGGAACTCTCCCTCCCTCCCTCCCTCCGCCTCGCCCTTTCCTTCCTCGAGTCTTTAATCGCGCGTCTCGTGCAGGGTAGCGCCCCAGAGCACTTCCTCTGCGGTCGCACCCGCGCGCACTCACTCGACCGTGTCGCGCTCAGTCGCTGTCAAGCGCTCGGGGGGTGACACTCTGCATCGAAGGGTTCTGCGGAAATGCAGATTGTGCAGCTTTTTCCCCCCCCCCCCCCCTTAACCGTCTAATTACTTGTGTGCCGTGGGCAACCGACCGCAAACGTAATGGCTGTCGTTGCTTTCAGGCCCGTGGGATTGACGTGCAGCAGGTTTCTCTGGTTATCAACTATGATTTGCCTACAAACCGTGAGAACTATATTCACCGGTGAGTGACCCTCCTGTCCTGTCTTATTTACTGTCTCTCCCTGGACCCTGCCTCAGGCCAGGGTCCCCTCCTCTCTCTGCCCAGCCCCAGTGCACTCAAGTCTCGTTTCCTGTCCCCCCCCCCCCCCTCAGAATTGGTCGCGGAGGTCGCTTTGGACGCAAAGGTGTTGCCATTAACTTAATCACCGAGGAAGACAAGCGAATTCTTCGCGACATCGAGTCTTTCTACAACACTACTGTGGACGAGATGCCGATGAACGTGGCCGACCTGATCTAATTCCGTTTGCGAACTTTTCGAAGGTTATGCTGTGATTGCTGACTTATTTTTGCGGTCGCAGGTTTTTTTTAAAAAGCAAAACAAAAAAAACAAAACTAGAATTCGGTGTTGGGTATCGGCTGGATGCTCCGAACCGATCGTGTTGACGACAGCAGCCTCTGTGGTCAGCTTGCTCTTCAAAGCATTCCTCGGCCTTCCCTCCGGGGGGGTGCCGGACTGGTATCGTGGGGGTGGGGCGGGGGGAAAAAGAAGTACTTATGGGGTCATTAAAGTTTCTGGGTGCCAACTTTTTCACACCCAGCCCTCTTTTAGGATTAGTCTCGTTAGATATTCTTTATCATGTAACCATGTATTTGCGGACTAGGAAGTATCGACGTTGTTTGAAGTCTGCTAACTACGTTAAGCCGACCTACTTCAGGATCATGTTCTGGGGGGTGGTGGGGGGGGGGGGGGGAGATTATTCAGAGTGTGGAGTGTTGTGCGGTAATTCTTGGGATGTGTGTGCTGATCATGGGTGGGGGGGGGGTGGCGAAAGTGTACAAATCTTGCATTGTCTGTATAGTATTTATTAAATGCTGTTCAATAAATTTGTATTTGTTTACCCGCACTGTCCTGGAAATCTCTTCGGCCGTTCCAGGGTGGACTTGTTCAGATCCGAAAACCTTTTTATTGTCCTTTTTTTTTTTTGTGTGCGTGTGTGTGCGCGTGGCTCGCGCGCACCCCCACCCCCCCCCCACCCCACCCCACCCCGGGTGCAGCGGCGAGCTACGCAGCGATTGGTGTGTTCGCAGCCTTTTTGTTTTGTTTTGTCCGGCCCTCCCGTCGCAAAAACAGCGGGAGCGGAGCGTCCGTGGGTAGAGGTTGACCGCGAGACGTTGCATTCGATTTGGCTTTGCCTTCTGTGGTGCTTTCTCTGTGCGAGATTGCAATCCCCGGTCGGTCGGTTGGTTGGTTTATTCAGCCGGGGGTTTGGTGCATTTAAGACATGACCACCTACCCCCACCCCACCCCACCCCCTCCTCCTCCTCGGGTTGGGGTGGGGGGGGGGGTCCAGGGATTGCAATTAATTAACATGGATTCCTATGAGACATAACTTGAGTTGTACATAGTTGCTGGTTAAGGTGCAGAGGATGCGAGCGTTGGGGAGACTCCCAGGGGGTGTGCGTGCGTGCGGGTGTGTGTGTGTGTGTGTGTATGTGTGTCCTAAGATGTCTACAGCTCCTGACTCGCCCGTCTTTGAACGGACGAGAACCGTTTCTTTTCCGTTCGGGTCGGGCCGTTCTGAATACGAGGATGTTTTTTTGTGTGGGGGGGGGTGGTGGGGTGGGGGTGACCGTGGGGCTTGATTCTCGCCTGTCGATTATACTTCCCTATTCCGTTAAAGCATGAATAAAATAACCCCGAGTGTTTTCAGCGGAAGTCTTGTACGTTTCTCGCGGGGTGGTGTCCTGCCATGTATTTTTTAAATATAATAATAAAAAGAAACAAATGCACCCGGATTTTCAATGTCGCACTTTAAAGTGATGTGTTTGTCGGTCGATGGGCATTAAAAAGAAAACCTTCCCCCCCCTCCACACCCCACCCCACCCACACCCCTCTGCGGAGGGGCGAAACCTTCACCGGATTGACCTGCGGGGCCGAGTTGATTCGCGGCGCGTTTCCGTCTGGCGCCGCGTGTTTTATTTCCTTACTGACTCGCTCCTCGCCTCCCGTCGTCCCCCCCCCCCACGAAGAAAATAATAATAATGGTCGAGTTTTGACGCAACTCCTTGTCGTTGCGCGGCCGAGACCTTTCGCGGAATAAGGGGTTTAGCGCCGGGCGGGCGGGCGTTGGGGTGGGGGCGAAACGCGGCAGCCGGTTAGTTGCGCGCGCGGCGCTGTCTCGCGGACGCTCGGGGGGGGGGGGTCGTGTGTCGTTCCCCCCCCCCCCCCAATCGCGTTCGGAGGCGATGGCGTCGAGTGCTTTTGGCCTCCGGACGCGACTCGCGACCGTCGGGGGCCCCTTTGGTCTCCGAGCGCTCCCCGAATCCAGAGCGCGCGCGAGAGAGAGAGAGCGAGAGAGACCGACGTCCTCTGCCGAAACCCCGGAGGAAATTAGTTCGGTCTTATTTTTTTTCGGTCGAACTTCCCCAAATCCGGTCTTTCCTTTCCTTTTCGCTTTCGAAATGGTGGAAGTGGGGGGGAAAGGGAGCAAAAGGCCCACACAAAATGGTGGCCTGAACCGGCCGGTCACCCGCGTGTACTCCCTCCTGGTGTTTCTCAAGATGGCTGCTTGCCTTCCTTCCCCTTCTTCCCGACCCGTTCGGTCGGGGACGGACGGTCCCGCTTGCGTGACCACCCCCCACCCCCACCACCTCCCCCTCGTGCTTGATGACCGGCGTCTTCCGAGGCGCCTCGAAGCGCTCCCACGGGAGAAGTCGGGAGGAATTCTTACTCCCCGCTGATCGCGCGGCCGACCCAGTTCCCGCTTGGTCGGGGCAACGCGGTTGTGATTATCGTTCGGGAAGAGCGTCGGTGCCCTCCCCCGACGGGACTACGTCTGCTGGGAATTCTCTCCCCGGAAGACCGGGTGGTGCCGTTGACCCACCGGCGGCTGTGGAGGGATGGAAAGGGGGGGGGGTGAGCGGTTGGGGCGAGACGACGCCTCGAAGCGCTTCGCGGGTAACGCCGCTGAGGTGGATGGGCTCCGCGGGCGCAACGCGGCGGCCAAGTGCGCGCGGCGGTGTTCCGGGCAACCAGGCGTGTGTCTGCGCGCGCGCGCGCACGTGTGTGTTGCGTGGGTGTGGGTGGGGGGTTGGGGGGGGAGTAAGGAAACCTGCCTGAGGTTTTGCCCCCGACCCGCCCGGGGATCAGACCCGTGTCGTCCTCGCTTGCGCGGCGGTGACTCTTAACGACCGAGCTACAGGGCAAGGGGGGAGAGAGAGAGAGACGGGGAGAGGGGGGAGAGAGCGAGAGTGGGGGGTGGGGGGGCGCGCGGGGGGGGGTGGGGGGTGTCTTGTGAGAGCTTCGTGTTTGAACCCGTCTATAGATTCACTCACTCCTTCCCCCAGTGATTCACTGTGGCCTTTGATCATGAGACACACACACAGTGGGGGCGGAGGAGGAGACACACACAGTGGGGGAGGAGGAGGACGGCGGGGGGGGGGGGGGGGTGGGGTGGGGTTGGGGGGTGGAAAGGGGAACACACTTGAACGGAAATGCCGCGGTCGACTGACTGACTAACTGTCTGACTGTCAGGTGGTTGGCCATAAAACGTGTTGACATCTGCTCTTCTGGTTTGTGCAGAACCAGCCCCAGTTCCTCGTGCTTCCAAAGGCTGATGACGGCACAGCCCAAGCCCGGCCCCGGGCCCGTCGGCAGGACCTGGAAGGGCCGACCAGTCACCGGGGGGGGGGGGCAGGGAATCCTCCCCCCTCGGCTCCCGTTACCCCCACAGCCAAAGCCCCAACTAACTAACTAATGGGGGAGTGGGGTCCGAGCCGGGAAAGCTTGGCCAGACGGCACTCGCTCTCTCTCTCTCTCTCTCTCTCGATGGCCGAGCTGTGTGTGGGTTTAGTTGGTTAGACTCCAGCTGTTGCCCCCGAATGCACACTCTGGACTCCCCCCCCACCCGATACCCCACTCCCCCAAAGCCTCGACTCCCGCCAACCAACCTGCGCCTAATACTCTCCAGAATCAGGTGAAGAGAGAGAGCGCATTCCATTCCGAAATGACGGCGATGGGTTTCCGCAAACGTCAGACACCCGGCTGATCCCCCCCCCCAACCACCCCACACCCCCTCTCCCCCCACACCCCCACCCCCCAAAAAGTCTTCTAAACCCCTGAGGCACCCGTTCAGGGCTGCGGAGCCAAATTATAGGATCGGGGCAAAGCTTTTGGGAGTCCATGTTTCTTCCAGCCGCCCTACCCCACCCCCCCACTCCTCCTCCTTTTTTTTTCTTCGAGTTAATCATTACCAATCCTTCTGTGTAACAAAGCACCTTTGATCATTTTTATTATTGCCGCTCCTCAAATAACTTGGCGTTTATTGTCGGGAGGGAACTTTGATCGGTTTCTACACTTGATCTGAGGATAATGTGGATAATAATAATAATAATAATAATAATAATCCTTGCATTTGATATAGCGCCTTTCACGTCGGGAGGAGGTCCCGAGGCGCCGGACAGTTGGGTCAGGACCCGAGCATTGGGGGGAGATGGTCAGGGTGAGGGGAGGGAAGGGAGGGAGCGAGGAGGGGGGGGAATGGTCAGGGTGAGGGGAGGGGAGGGAGGGGGCGAGGAGGGGGGGAATGGTCAGGGTGAGGGGAGGGAAGGGAGGGGGTGAGGAGGGGGGAAATGGTCAGGGGGAGGGGAGGGAGTGAGCGAAGAGGGGGGAGTGGTCAGGGTGAGGAGAGGGAGGGAGCGAGGAG
>NW_024706014.1:0-17274 GCF_018977255.1 Callorhinchus milii | reverse complement strand
AAAACAGTCTCTCTGTCTCACACACATACACAGTCTCTGTCTCTCTCACACAGTCTCTCTCTCACACACACAGTCTCTCTCTCATACACAGAGACTCTCAATCTCACACACACACAGACTCTCTCTCTCACACACACACAAAGTGTCTCTCCCACACACACACACAGTCTCTCTCTCTCTCACACACTCTCTCTCTGTCCCTCACACACAGTCTCTCTCTCTCACACATAGTCTCTCTCTCACACAAACACACAGTCTCTCTCTCTCACACACACAGTCTCTCTCTCATACACACACACAGTCTTTCTCTCTCTTTCACATACACAATTACTGGCTCACTCACACGCTATCCCTGTCTCTCTGTTTTTCTCTCGCATTCACACACACACAGATACACACAGTCTATCTCACTCACACACACATACACAGTCTCTCTCTCTCTCTCACACACACAGTCTCTCTCTC
Organism: Callorhinchus milii; assembly: GCF_018977255.1. Lineage (NCBI taxonomy): Eukaryota > Metazoa > Chordata > Chondrichthyes > Chimaeriformes > Callorhinchidae > Callorhinchus > Callorhinchus milii. The sequence continues at coordinate 16,809 of NW_024706014.1, read as the reverse complement.
TCTCACACACACACAGTCTCTCTCTCTCACTCTCTCACACACACAGTCTCTCTCTCACATACACACATTCTCTCTGTCGTACACACATACAGTCTCTCTCTCTCACACACACAGTGTCTCTCTCCCACACACAGTCTCTCCCTCTCTCACACACAGTCTCTCTCTCACACACTGTCACTCTCTCTCTTTCTCTCTCGCTCTCACACGCACACAGATTCACACAGTCTATCTCTCTCTCACACACACACAGTCTCTCTCTCACTCTCTCTCGCACACACACATTCTCTCTCTCACTCACACAGTCTCTCTCTCTCACACACACAAACACAGTCTCTCTCACACACTTACACAGTCTCTGTCTCTCACACGCAGTCTCTCTGTCTCTCTCACACACACAGTCTCTCTCTCTCACACACACAAATGGTCTCTCTCTCACACACACACAGTCTCTCTCTCACTCTCACACACACAGTCTCTCTCTCATACACACAGTCTCTCTCTCATACATACACTCAGTCTCTCTCTCTCACACACGCAGTTTCTGTTTCACTCACACACTGTCCCTCTCTCTCTCTCTCTCACACACACAGATACACACAGTCTATCGCTCTCTCGCACACACACACAGTCTATCTCTCACACACACATACACGCAGTCTTTCTCTCTCACACTTACTCACAGTATCTCACACAGACACACACAGTCTCTTTCTCTCACACAAACAAAGAGTCTCTCTCTCACACATTTTCTCTCTCTCTCTCACACACACAAACCCAGTCTATCTCTCACATACACACACTATCTCTCTCTCTCTCTCTCTCTCACACACAGTTTCTGTCTCACTCACACACTGTCTCTCTCTCTCTCTCGCTCTCACACACACACAGATACACACAGTATATCTCTCTCACTCTCACACACACAGTCTCTCCCTCTCACACACAGTCTCTCTCTCTCACACAAGCAGTCTCTGTCTCTCACACACAAAGTGTCTCTCCCACACACACACACACACACACACACACATTCTCTCTTTCTCTCACACACACTCTCTCTCTGTCCCTCTCACACAGTCTCTCTCTCTCACACATAGTCTCTCTCTCACACAAACACACAGTGTCTCTCTCTCACAAACACAGTCTCTCTCTCCCACACACACACAGTCTCTATCTCTCTCACACACACAGTTTCTGTCTCACTCACACACAGTCTCTCTCTCTCACACACACTCTCTCTCTGTCCCTCTCACACAGTCTCTCTCTCTCACACATAGACTCTCTGTGACACAAACACACAGTCTCTCTCTCTCACACGCAATCACTCTCACATACACACTTTCTGTCTCACTCACACACTGCCTCTCTCTCTCTCTCTTTCTCTCTTGCTCTCACACACACACACAGTCTATCTCTCACACACATACACACAATCTCTCTCTCACACTTACACACAGTATCTCAAACACACACACAGTCCCTCCCTCTCACACAAACAAAGAGTCTCTCTCTCACACACATTTTCTATCTCTCACACACACAAACACAGTCTCTCTTTCACACACATACACAGTCTCTGTCTCTCACTCACAGTCTCTCTCTCTCTCGCACACACACACAGACTTTCTCTCATACACGGAGTCTCTCACTTTCATACACACACAGTCTCTCTCACACACACACAATGTCTCTCTCCCACTCACACACAGTCTCTCTCTCTCTCCGTCACACACAGTCACTCACTCACATACAGTATCTCTCTCACACACACACAGTCTCCCTCTCTCTCTCACACACACAGTCTCTCTCTCTCACACACACAGTTTCTCTCTCACTCTCTCTCTCACACACACACATTCTCCATCTCACTCTCTCTCACGCACACAGTCTCTCTCTCTCTCTCACACAGTCTCTGTCTCTCACACACATATGGTCTCTGTCTCTCACACGCACACAGTCTCCCTCTCACTCTCTCTCACACACACACAGTCTCTCTCTCATACATACACTCAGTCTCTCTCTCTCTCACACACGCAGTTTCTGTTTCACTCACACACTGTCCCTCTCTCTCTCTCTCTCTCTCTCTCTCATCACACACACAGATACACACAGTCTATGTCTCTCTCTCACATTTACACACAGTATCTCACACAGACACACAAAGTCTCTCTCTCACACTTACACACAGTATCTCACACAGACACACACAGTCTCTTTCTCTCACACAAACGAAGAGTCTATCTCTCACACATTTTCTCTCTCTCTCTCACACACACAAACCCAGTCTCTCTCTCACATACACACATTCTCTCTCTCACTCTCTCTCACACACACAGTCTCTCTCTCTGTTGCACACACAGTCTCTGTCTCTCACACACAGAGTCTCTCTCTCTCTCACTCTCACAGACACATACACACAGTTTCTCACACAGACGCACACAATCTCTCTCTCACTCTCACAGACACAGACACACAGTCTCTATCTCTCTCTCACACACACAGTTTCTGTCTCACTCACACACTGTCCCTCTCTCTCTCTCTCTCTCTCTCTCTCGCTCTCACGCCCACACAGATACACACAGTATATCTCTCTCTCACACACACACACAGTCTCTATCTCACTCCCTCTCACACACACACACATTATCTCTCTCACTCTCTCACACACATAGTCTCTCTCTCTCACACACACAGTCTCTCTCACAAAAACAAAGAGTCTCTCTCTCTCACACATTTTCTATCTCACACATACAAACACAGTCTCTCTTTCACACACATACACAGTCTCTGTCTCTCACTCACAGTCTCTCTCTCTCTCTCACACACACACAGACTCTCTCTCATACACAGAGTCTCTCACTTTCACACACACACAGTCTCTCTCTCTCACACACACACAGTCTCTCTCTCTCTCTCCCTCACACACAGTCTCTCACTCACACAGTCTCTCTCTCTCACACACACAGTCTCTCTCTCTCTGTCACACACACAGTCTCTCTCTCACACACACAGTCTCTCTCTCACTCTCTCACACACACACACATTATCTCTCTCACTCTCTCTCACACACATAGTCTCTCTCTCTCACACACACAGTCTCTCTCACACAAACAAAGAGTCTCTCTCTCTCACACATTTTCTATCTCTCACACATACAAACACAGTCTCTCTTTCACACACATACATAGTCTCTGTCTCTCACTCACAGTCTCTCTCTCACACACACACAGACTCTCTCTCATACACAGCCTCTCTCTCTCTCTCCCTCACACACAGTCTCTCACTCACACAGTCTCTCTCTCTCACACACACAGTCTCTCTCTCTCTCTCACACACACACAGTCTCTCTCTCTCACACACACAGTCTCTCTCTCACTCTCTCACACACACACACATTTTCCCTCTCACTCTCTCTCACACACACAGTCTCTCTCTCTCACACACACAGTCTCTCTCTCACTCTCTCACACACACAGTCTCTCTCTCTCACACACACAGTCTCTCTCTCTCTCACACACACACAGTCTCTCTCACTCTCACACACACAGTCTCTCTCACTCTCACACACACGCACACAATCACTCTCTCAATCTCACAGACATACACACGCAGTCTATCTCTTTCTCACACACACACAGTCTATCTCTCACACACGCATACACACATTCTCTCTCTCAGACTTACACAGAGTATCTCACACACACAAACAGTCTCTCTTTCTCACACAAACACAGAGTCTCTCTCTCTCTCACACACACACACTCTCTCTCTCCTCACACACAGTCGCTCTCTCTCACACACATACACAGTCTCTCTCTCTCAAACCCACACAGTCTTTCTCTCACACACATACACACAGTCTCTCTCTCTCACACACACACAGTTTCTCTCTCACACACACAGTTTCTCTTTCACATACACAGTCTCTCTCTGTCTCTCAGTCACACAGATTCTCTCTCTCTCTCTCTCTCACACACACACACAGTCTCTCTCTGTCTCTCATACAAATAGTGTCTCTCTGCCTATCACAGACACACACAGTCTCTCTCTCTCTCACTGTCTCACACAGTCTCTCTCTCTGTCTCCCACACAAAGTGTCTCTCGCTCTCAAATCCACATTCTCTCTCTATCTCTCACATGCAATCTCTCTCTCCCCCCCTCCCACACACACACACACGCACACACACAGAGTGTCTCGGTAACACACACACATTCTATCTCTGTCTCACACGCACACAGCCTCTCTCTCTCACATACACACAGTTTCTCTCTCACACACACACAGTTTCTCTCTCACACACACAGTCTTTCTCTCACAAACAAACGCAGTCTCTCTCTCTCTCACACACACACAGTTTCTCTCTCACACACACAGTCTTTCTCTCACACACATACACACAGTCTCTCTCTCTCACACACAACAGTTTCTCTCTCTCACACACACAGTTTCTCTCTCACACACACAGTCTTTCTCTCACACACAAACACAGTCTCTCTCTCTCACACAGTCTCTCGCACACACGCACACAGTATCTCTCTCTCTCACATAATCACACAACGTCTCTCTCTCACACACACTGTCTCTCTCTCTCTCTCAAACACGCACAGTCTCTCTCTCTCTCTCACACACACACATTCTCTCTCTCTCTCACACAGTCTCTCTCTCACAGACACACGCACACACAGTCTCTCTCACACACGCACACAATCTCTCTCTCTCTCACAGACACAAGCACAGAGTTTCTCTCTCACACACAGACACGGATACACACGGAATCTCTCTCTCTCTCACACACACAGTCTCTCACATGCACACAGTCTCTCTCACACACGCGGAGGCTTTCTCTCACACAAACATTCTCTCTGTCTCTCTCTCACACACACACACAGTCTCTCCCTGTCTCACTCTCTTACAAACACACAGTCTCGTTCTGTCTCTCTTTAACAATCACATAGTCTTTTTCTGTCTCTCGCTCTCACAAACAGACAGTCTCATTCTGTCTCACACACACAGTCTCTCTCTCTCTGGCTCTCTCAGACACACGGTCTGTCACTCTCTATCACACCATAACACAAAGTCTCTGTCTCACACACACACAACCTCTATCTATCTATCTCACACACAATCACACCATCACACACACACAGTTTGTCTCTGTCTCTCACACACAGAGTACTCCCTCTATTTCGCACACAACCACAGGTAGTCTCTATCTTTCTCTCTCTCTGTCTCACACACAGACTCTCTCGGTCTCTCTTAAAAATAGTCTCTCTCTGCCTATCACATTCACACACTGTCTCTCTCTCTCTCACACACACACACATTCGATCTCTATATCTGTTACACACAAATACACTCTCTGTCTCACTCACACAAATACACTCTCTCTCTGTCTCTCAGTCACACAGATTCTCTCTCTCTCTCTCTCTCTCTCACACATACACACACAGTGAGGGCGTCTCAGAGCGCTTAACAGTGACGGATTCCGGGACCGAGCTTCGGGATGTGAGGGGGGAGGTGACCAAAGGTCGAAAAAAAAGTTCTTAAGCAGAGACCTGCAAATGGGAAGGGAGGGATCGACACTAAGGCAGTGAGGAAGGCAGGTCCAGAGCCTCGAGGCATAGTGGCTGAAGGCACGGCCGCCGAGCTGAGAACTCGGGGATGAGGAGGAGGCCAGACCCGGAGCAACGAAGGAAACGGGTGCTGTTTTGAGGAGAGAGGAGGGCAGAGAGGTCGCGGGGTGCAGAGGAGTGCAGGGACTTGAATAGAAGGCTGAGGATCTTGAAGTGGATCCTCTCTGGGATAGGGATCCAAAGCTGTCTGACCAGGACTGGGGGTGATCGGGAAGCGGAGTTTGGTTCGGGTGAGAATGCGGGCGGCGGAGTTCCGAATGAGTTGGATTTTATGGACGGTAGTGGATGGGAGACCGGAGAGGAGGGCGTTGGAGCAAACCAGCCGGAGGTGGAACAAAGCGGTGCTGCTGAGGGACAGGTTTTGGGGGAGAAAGGATAACTGGGGGTCGAACCTGACGCCAGGATTGCGTACGCTTTCGGAGAGTTTTAAGGGGAAGTCAGGTTGGTGGAGGATGTGATAACCGTGAGATTCTAGAGGGTGACTAGAGCCAAAGTGTATGGCTTCCGTCTTGTCAACGTTCAACTGAAGGAAGTTGGCCCTCATCCAGCCCCTGTGATCTGACAGGCAGCTGACAAAATATCAGGGGACTGGGGGTCGCAAAGAGAGGTGTAAAAATAGAGTTGGGTGCCACCTGCATACATGTGGAATTGTACCCCTTGTCTGCGGATGACACCACCAAGAGGTGCATATAGATCAGAAAGAGGAGTGGGCCAAGGATGGAAACTTGAGATACCTGTTCAATTTAGTTTTCAGGAGTGTGCGCGCACAAAAAAAAAAAAAACCTCTGCGCCCCCAACCCCCCCAGGGCTCACATCAGGGCCCACCATTGTCCTGTTGGGTTGGCTGTCCCAGCCCCAGCCTATGGGATAATGTTTCCATCCAGCTGACCGCTCGCTCCTGGTCCCCATGTGCGCACTATGGCTGCCGCTATGACCCGAGCCCCCTCACTCCCTCCCTCCATCCTCTCTCCTCTCTTCCCCGAAACCCTCCCCCCTCTGCATGTCTCCCGCTCTGTCCTCCTTTCTCTCCGTCCCTCTCGCCTTCTATCTCCACTTGACCCTCCTACAACCTCCCTGTGTTCCAGCCTGGGAATCCTCCGCCGGGCTCACCGTGGCACTGGGCGTTTGCTGTCCAGCAGCAGCCACACCGACTGCCCCATTCCCCACCACACTCGCCACCCACCCCAGACACTGACCCGGGGAGCCAAACCCTCCTCCCTTATCCCCATTTCACACACCCCTGCTTCACAACCTGGACTCCCCTGCCCTCCCACATACACTTCTGTCAACCGCTCCCTCCAAATCGGACTACAAAACGTCCGCTCCCTCTATAACAAGGCTCTGGTCATCAACGATCTCATCCTTGATGAAAGCACTGACATCATGGCCTTAACGGAAACCTGGTTCACCCCAGGCAACACCTTCCCCCTCACGGAGGCCACGCCACCGGCTACACCTCCCACCAAATCACTCGCCCCAACCGCCGTGGCGCTGGAGTAGCCTTTATCCCAAGGACACCACATGCCCTATTCCCCTTACTCCTCTGACTCTTTCCCATCTTGTGTGCACCTTAGCCTCTCCCACCCCTCCTTCCTCTCACTCAAAATCCTCCTCTACCGGCCCCCTAAAACCTCTCCCTTCATCTCCGATATTCCAACACTTCTTACATCTCTCTGCCTCTGCTCTGATCACCTCAGCATCCTGGGCGACTTCAACCTGCACTTCACCCCCTCCTGCTCCATCTCCTCAGACTTCTCTTTCCTGCTCTGCTCGCTCACACTCTCCGTCCACATCAACTCCCCCACTCATATTCACGGCCACCCAATCGACTTGGTGATCACCTGGGGCCTCAGTGTCTCGGATGTCACCATTACAACCTAGGCCGTCTCTGATCAGCACTTCATCTCCTACACCACCTGCACCCCCCTATCCACCTCCACCAGACCCACCGCCATCTTCTACCGACCCTGGAAGAAGTTACCCCCACAATCTCTAAACGCTGACTTGGAGTCCTCTGAAATCCTCTAACTCTGGCCTTCAACCCTCACTGACTTCTCTTCTACTCTCACCCTTTCCACAACACCATTTCCTCCACACTCGACTCACTTTCCCCCATCACCTGCTGTACTGTCTCCTACTCTCGCTCCTCCCCCTGGTTCACCATCCACCTCCGCTCACTGAAGAGCCAGGCGCGGGCCGCTGAACGCACCTGCGTCAAATCTGGCCTAAAGGTCCACCGACAAAACTGGCTGGACCTCCTCAAAATCTACCTCTCCACTCTAGCCTCGTCCAAATTATCCTTCTATTCCAGGATAATCCTGGAGGAGAAGAACAACCCCAGGCTACTGTTTTCTACCACATCTCGAGTCCTCCATCCCCCCCATGACCACGCGTAGGTCATCTCCTCCAACCTTCATTGCGAGGAGATGCTGCATTTCTTTCAATCCAAAATCAAGCGAATTCGCTACACAGTCACTTCCCCTCCAACATCCACCCGCCACCCACCCCCTCCCTTGCACACTCCGACTCCTACCCATCCTCCCCTACATAATTTCGTAACCGTTTCCACACCCTCTGTCACCAAAATCATTCTATCTCTGAAACCCAGCACCTGCTCCCTTGACCCCATCCCCACTCTACTCCTTATCTCCCAGCTCCACCTCCTCGCCCCATACATAACAGACATCGTCAACCTCTCACACTCCTTTGGCTCTGTTCCCATTCCCTTAAAAAATGCCACCATTACTCCCAACTTGAAAAAAACCCCCATTGGTGCGTCGCAGCTATCAAGCTACCTGCCCGTCTCCAACCTTCACTTCCTGTCCAAGGTCCTGGAACGACTTCTCGCCTCCAAGCTACGCTCTTTCCTCTCCACCCATTCATTATTCGAACCACTTCAGTCAGATTTCCGTGCTGCCCATAGCACAGAAACTGCCCTGGTCAAGGTCAACAATGACATCCTGACCATCTGTGACCAGGGCTCCCTCTGTCTCCTCGTCCTCCTCGATCTATCGGCAGCATTCAATATGGTCGACCTTGCTATCCTCCTCCACCGCTTGTCCTCCCACCTCAAAGTTCAAGGCCCTGACCTTGAGTGGTGTAGGTCGTACATCTCCCACCATCTTCACTTTGTTTCCACGAATGTTTTTTGCTCCGGGCGCGGCACTGTCTCGTGCGTTGTCCCTCAGGACTCTGTCCTCGGTGCCCTACTCTTCACCCTCTATAGGCTGCCCCTGTGGTGACATCATCCGCAGACATGGGGTTAACTTCCACATGTATGAGGATAACACCCAACTCTACCTTTCCTCTTCTACCCTCAACTCCACGACCACAGATGTCCTGACAGCCTGCCTGACCGACATCGAGTCCTCGACGAGAGACAACTTTCTTCAGCTCAACGGGCGTAAAACTGAGGCCCTCCTAATTGGCTCACGTCAGCGCCTCCGCACCTCAGGCGCTGACAGCATCAGCATCCAAGGCCGCACTCTCCACCTCTCAAAGCCAGTCAGGAACCTCTGTGTTCTGTTCGACCCTGAGGTGTCCTTTCTCCCTCATATCCGCGCCACAACTGGCACCGCCTTCCATCACCACCGGAATGTCGCCAGACTACGGCCTTACCTCAACCCTCACGCTGCTGAAACTCTGGTCCTCGCCTTTGTCACCTCAAGGCTGGACTATGGGAACTCTCTCCTCGCCGGCCTTCCCGTCACCGCCCTCCACACTGCAGATCATTCAGAACTCTGCAGCTCGTGTAGTGTCCCGCACCAGGCTTCGGGAACACATCACTCCCACCCTCGCTCGCCTCCACTGGCTCCCCATCCCCCAGAGGATCGAATTCAAGATCCTCATCCTCACCTACAAAGCCATTCACGGCCTTGCTACCCCCTACCTCTCCGACCTACTATCCCCCTACCTACCTGCCCGTACCCTCCGTTCCTCTGGCTCCGGGCTGCTCCACAACCCCGCCCCAATCGCCCTAACATCGGTGGTCGAGCCTTCATCCTCTCAACCCCTAGGCTCTGGAACTCTATGCCCCAGTGCCTTTGCCGCTTCCTCCCTTTCCTCCTTCAAGGCCGGTCTCAAGACCTTTCTGTTTGACCGAGCCTTCAGCTCCCCTCTCGACTCTCTACACCCTCCTGGCTCCCTCCCTTCCCTAACCTCACACTGACCGTTTCCTCCTGCTCGGGTTCTGACCCAACTGTACAGCGCCTTGGGACGTCTTCCTGGCGTGAAAGGCGCTCTATAAATGGAATCTTGGTGTTGTTTTTGTTGTAAAGTGGCGTTCCGCACGGAACGGTAATAGGAACACTGCTCTTCTTAATGTACAAAAATGCTCCGGAGTGCGTGTAGCAAGTACCATTTCCAAGTTTGCGGACAACAAAAACTTAGGTAGGGTGGTCAACAGTGAGAAGGAAGGTAGCTAACTGCAGGATGATATAGACAGAATGGTAAAATAGGCAGAAACATGGCAGATGAATTTCAATTTGCAGAAAAGCGCGCTAATGCATTTTGGTAGAAAGAATAACGGGAGAAATATAAGCAATCTTAAACGAATAGAGAGATCTGAAGGTTCGGGGAATGAATCCATGAAGGTGGCAGGACAGGTAGATAAAGCTGCAAAAGGGCATCTGTGGCACTAGGCTTTATAAATAGAGGCATTAAGTACAAGAGTAAGGGAATTAAGATTAACCTCTATGAAACTCTGATTGGGCCTCAGTTAGAATATTGTGCCCAGTTCTGGGCAGCACACTACAGGAAGGAAGTTAAGGCGTTGGAAAGGGTGCAGAGGAGATTTCCTAGGATGCTACCAGGAATGAAGGACCTTGATTATGAGGAAAGGCAAGAGCGGCAGGGATTATTCTCGTTGGAGCAGAGAAGTTTACGATAGAGGCCTTCAAAATAATGAGGGGATTTGGTAGGTTAGAAATAATCAGTTTCCACTGGTGTGTGTAGCGGTGACTCAATGTCACAGATTCAGAATAGTCTCTGAAAGAAGCAGAGGGGATGTGAGAAGAAATGTTTTAACGCAGTGAGTTTTTCGAGTCTGGTTCGCATTGCCTGAAAGGGTGGTCGAGGCCGATTCGATGAAAACATTTAAAAATGTGGTGGACGGTTATTTGAGGAGGACGGGTTTGCAGGGTTATGGGGAAAGGGCCGTGGAGGGGGATTGACGTTAACTCCTCTGTTCAAAGAGCCTGCACACACTCGACGGTCAGAATGGACTCTTTTTGTGCTGTATGATTGTATGATTCTACGATAAACTTTAAATCAGTCAGTATTGATTCGTGTGACAACAATAACAAACACATTGCATTTGTATAACGCCTTTGAAGTCGGGAGTACGTCCAAGGCGCCGGACAGAGTGTTGCAATTCAGGCGTACAAGAGCAAATCGACGAGGAATTACAGGAAATAAATCATTGAAAGTAACAACGTAAGTGGAAAAGGCTGCGACAGAATGGTTTGCAAAAAAGTAGAAAGTTTTGCGAAGAACTTACAATCGGGAAACAGCCCACTAAGTTCTACCAGTCCATGCTGGTGTTTGTAATCGACACGAGTCTTCACACCTTCCCTTAAACCTCTATTCACCTCTCAATCAAGTTAATGCTTGCCTTCCACATGAATGCCTCTAATAAAATGATTTATTCAACCAATGTCACTCCTCTCTGCGTGAAGCATTTCCTTCAAATTTCCTTTGTTCATCCCATCGTCACCATCTTATATTTGTGGCCCCTAGTTTAGTACTTACAAAAATTATAAATAGCTTCCAAAATTAGCCCAACGTACACAAAATAATAGATAACCAACCATTTTTACTCCAACACATTCCTTAACAAATTCGCTCCTCTTCACATTCGCTGAGTTGTCCACTTCAAAACACGTGCCTCACCGAACAGCTGAACCTTTCATCATTATTGCTAGATTGCATAACCTGGAATCCTGCCATGAACCTATATTTATGTATAGGCCTTGGAATACGTATTGATTGGTTTGCAGATATCGAAGCATTGCTTCTCAAGCTCTGCATCTACAACTGTTGAAACGATCGCTCAGTGTGAAGGGATGTGTGCCGCTTTGTGCAGGAAGATGGTGTTAATTGTTTCTTGAGTTACATGGAAACTGTGTTGCCCTCGAGGAGGCTTCCTCCTTGCCTCTCTGTGCTCGTCTTCAGATCAGACCTGAACTTTCTCTGTAAAAAAATGCCTTCAGTCACCTCCCCATTCTCCACGAATCGGCGTCGATCTCTCCAACTATGAATTGCTTGACAAGAATAACCCGGGTGATGGACATTGTGTAAATACAAGTTGTAGCAGCTGTTGCGCTGTATCTCGGGTAAAGGTACAGGGAATGGATCGACAGCAGGAGGACATACATTTAACGGTGAGAAAGGGGAGCCTGGAGGCCGTAGGTACCGGTAATAACCAGACAAGGTCAATTCCAGGCACAAAAGTTTCAATCAGGTATATGAATACCAATAATGTTCTTATAGTAGAGCTTCCTATTGATATCCACACTTATCACCTTTTCAATAACACAAATGCTCACAGTATAAACTGCAAAGTGTAACTTATTATTGTTGAGTAAAACATAAGCACATAAGAAACGCTGATTGAAAAAAGACAAAGTGCCATTCAGTTCGCCTTCCTCTTCCTGGCGGTCACAAGCACATATTTCGCGATCTACCTATATATTGTAGCCTACAATGTTGTTTTCTGAAAGCAAACTATCTCATCTGTTTTTTCAAAGAGACAACACTGAGTGCTTCAACTCTCTCCCGAGGGAACCTGTTCCAAAGTTTAACTCTTTGCTCACTCAAATCGTGTTTCTATAGATTCGAAACACAGCAGTCAATTTGCGCACATCAATGTCCGAGAAGCATTCACGAAGCGGGTGATTACTTGTACCTTGGGGATTGTTGACCAGGACTCTCTGAGAAAATCCCTGCACTTTTCAAATTGTGCCCTAGGGTATTTCAACATCCAGTTGAACAGACAGCCGGAAACTCAGTTAAAAGTCTCATTCAAAGTTCGGCACTTCCGACAATGCCATACATCCCCAGCAATATATTGAACCCACAATTATCTGAATCAAAAGTGAGAAAGCTACCGCTGTGCCAGGCTGACATCTCTACACCATTTCGTAATAAGATGTATGGAACGTAAGGCAGTTATATTGGAATTGCATTGAATAATATTTTCTGTGGCACGTCTTTTACCAGTTGCTGGCTAAACCTCAACAGTATGTTCAGTATCTACACTGAGGTTCCTAATCCGTCCTGTGACCAATAATTTCTGCTGCTCCGTAAGCTTACAGTTAGTTTTGCAGCGTGTGCGCCCATATGGAAAGTATGTTCCACCTTCTCCAGACTGGGGAATTCCATTTGTAAGTAGGGACACATGTGTATCTCTCAATCGATTTAGATACTTTAACAACGAATTGCATTTTCGCATGGTTGCGTCCGGGATATTTTAGGCTGAGGTGTCAGCATGGATGAGAGAACCAGCTGCAGATAATTAAATCACTGAGGTAATTTGCATAAATCCTGGAGAGTATGTTTTCCACACCGCTTGAAATTATACATGGTCATGTGGTAAAATTATTCAGCAAAGCGTTTTCCCCTATTGATTAAATAAGACTCAGTTTATGTTCTTAATTGTCATCATTTTGTCGTGAGCTACTGCCTGTCGGAAAAGGAAGAATCATCTTTATTTCACTGGGAAGATGACAATTCCGATCATTTTTAGGATAGAAAGCATTTACGAACCGATTCTCGCTGCTGTTGGAGTTCCTGGCAAGTGGTTTAAGCAATTCATTGTTTCGATTAATGTACAGTAAAGTTTTCTAACAGACTCAGTTGGTCGTGTTCTACCGTCTCCATTGGAGAGTTCTGAAGTTAGTCACATGTCCAAATTTTTTAACTCACACTGGACGCTGACATTCTCCAACAAAATCAAAGTGCATTTGTACAGCGCTCCTCACAGGTTTGCATTTCAGCCCTTACGAACAAGGATGGAGGGTGAGCTCCATTGTTGGCGGTGCCGTCTTGAGAAAGCAAATAAAAAGCAAGGACTGGCTTCTCTGTTGAAACGTTTAAGATTGTAACGGAATATTAATATTGATTCTTCCACTTGGTGAAGCGCCTCATCAATTCTTCAAGACGTTTCAGAAAGGAAAGCAGATTATCAGTGGTGAAAATCTCCGAGATAATATTTGTCATTCAATTCACGGCTGTTTGTGTACATTTGGCTGCAGCTTTTGAATAAAATACAGTCTTTGCTGTAAAATCCTGACCCTTTCAACGGATTGGACGATTCCAGAGGGCGCTATATCAAGTGCACAAATGGTTGTTACTGAGAGGATATTAATAGCGTTCTGTTAGTATAATATGCCACAGAAGAATTTCCTTTCCAAACGGGAAACGCGTGTTAGTCAAACCATTGAGATTTATTTGAATCTATCGGATGACAATTGTGGTAAAGCAATTCAAATTAAAGTGTTATCTTCATTCGCGAGACACGGAAGAGCCATTCACCTTTAATTCAAGAAGCAGGGCCAGATTTCCTTTTCTGATTGACACCCTGTGATGTGTAATGTAATTAAACACGCGCCTTAAGATTCAACAATCTGAGTTGAACATACTGTGCTGTGGATCTGGGTTCGTTTCCAAGGCAGGGCGAATAAGTTTCATTACTCCACAAATCTCTCTTTACCCAGCAGTAAGTAAGTTGTCAGACGATTAGTAAATCACTTTTCCGGCGGCAGTGATGGCTTGAATAATAAATGATAATATTTAATAATAACAATTTGTCACTGAATCCAAGACTGTTTTTGAGACACTGTATGTTATATCATCTGAAGCGGTTAGGAGGCAAAATATATAACCTAGTGCATTTGCTTAAGTGCTATGAAGCGTCTAACAGACGTGCTAATGCACCAAATTAAATTACAGGATTATTTGTCTTAAGGTTTTGGGTTGAAGCCCACAAAATTACCTTGTGTACACAGTTCAGGCAGCTTGGCTCATGCTTTTCTAGCGACGTTTCAGAAACTTTCGAGGGCATATGTAATATTTTTAAGTTTCGCTTCCGAAAACATAACCCGGAAGAATAATACAGAAATGCTACGGTTTTAAATTTGCAGCTCCGTTATTTAATTTCTCTGTAGTCAAGTTACATATATAGTGGTAATCTAAAGATGTGTACAATATTCAAACAGTCGCACCGGTAGAGACGAGGTATTTATCTCTGTGTGTGTTTGTGCTTGTGTGTATCTCTGTGTACTTATCTCTCTCTATATTAATCTGTACCTCTCTAATACGCTGTCTCTCTGCATGGGCCGATCCCTGTTTGTGACTTAATCCTCATTCTGTTTGTATATGTCTCTGTGAATATGAGTCTGTTTGTGTCTCTGTATCTGTCTGTGTGTCTGCTGTCCGTGAATTTGTCTATCTTTGTCTTCCAACAGGTCATTTTATCGCTATGCATATGTCGCTGTTCGTATCTATGTCTATGATTATATCTGTGTGTCTCTGCGTCTGTCTATCTGCATGTCTCTTGTCTGCGTTGTCTGTGTTTGTGTTTTTACCTTTCTGTCTGGATCCCTTGTTAAATATCTATGAGTTTGTGTTTCTCAGTCGAGATATCACTCACACTCGAGTTCAAGATCCTCGTCCTCAACTTGAAGGCCATCCATGGTCTTGCCCCCTCCTACCCCACTGACATGCTGAATGCTTAACAACCTGCCGGTTCCGTCCGATGTTCGGGCTCCGGCTGATCCTTGTCTCCCGCTTAACTGCCATACCATCGTTTGCCGGGCTTTCAGCCTCATGCCTTCACACCGTAGAACTTGATCCCACGGTGCCTTCGCCTCTCTTCCTCCCTTTCCTCCTTCAAGGCCGGTCTCAAAAACCTTCTCTTCGACCGTCCCTTTGGTCTTCACCCCCCTCTATGCGAACACTAAGCCCTACACTATCACTTCCCCATCCTAGGGACTCGACAGCTGACTGTTCAGCGCTTTGGGACATCCTCCCTACGAAAGCGGAACCATAACTTCCATTTTTTTTGTTGTTGTTGTCACTGTCGCACTGTTTGTCCCTCTCACCACCTCTCTGTACCTGTGTGTATTTATTATTTTCCCTATGTATATCCCTCTGTGTCTTTTTCTCGTTTCGTCATCTCTCTCTCTCTCTCTGTATCTCTCTCTCCCTCCCTCTCTCTCTCTCTCTCTCTCTCTGTCACTATCACCTCTCTTCCTATCTCCATCACCGTGTCCCCACAATTTACTGCAGGCCATAAGTATCGTTGCTTGTACATTTCTCACATTGTGTGAATGTAAGTGTCTCACTCCCTCTCCGTGTGTATCTCTCTCTTCAAGTTAACCTGTTTTTGTACCTGCATTTTTTTAATCTCTCCTTCTCTGTCTGTTTGATCTATCACGTTCTATCTTTCAGTGTTTGCGTCTCTTTTTCTATCTCTCTGTCCGTATCCTGGGCCGCATGTTGATTCATAGCGGAGTAGGTTTTGCTTCATGTCTCAAAATTGTGATTGGAGATGGTAGACGTGACTGTTGCACCAGCAGAAAGTTCAGTTTTCTTGCTATTAACACTATTTAAACAGTACTTGTGAATCATCATGACTGATCTGTTTCTCTCCATCCCTCTCCTTTTCTGAATTTCTCTCTCTCTCGTTTTGTAGCTAACATGATGGCGATTATGATATTGTCTCGGGGGAGGTGCGGTCTCTCCAAATGTATATCTCGCTATTTGGTCGCCATGTCAGTGACTGACCTGATGGTGGTTATCTTAGCCGTGATTTTTTGTCGCATTGTTAATTTTCACTTCCCATATTCGTTCGTGTCCATCACACGTTTTTGTCGACTGCTAAATACACTGGATTGTGCAACACGAGCAATTTCTGTCTGGTTAACTGTGGCTTTCACCTTTGACCGATACGTGGCCATTTGTTGCCAAAATTTGAAAACGAAATATTGCACCGGCAAAACAGCTTGTACAGTAGTAGCGGTAGCGAGCGTGTTCTTCTGTGTGCAAAACATTCCCTGGTATTTTGCATATAGACCACGGATCATAATTAATAATACATCAAGGTGGTGTGTATATAAAACAAGCTATTACACGTCTTTACCATGGATTATGTTTGACACATTGCAAGTTATTTTAACA